>NW_015632455.1:846137-854295 GCF_001515625.1 Sinocyclocheilus rhinocerous
TCACAATGAACCGTAACTCAGCACATTTTTTCTTTCGTTTTGTAAATCTGTCAGTGATTTAAGTGAAATATATTTCGTGTATATGCCTATATTCCTTTTTATGTAAGCCTATAGTTTTATTCTGTTTTCTCCGTTCACAGAAGCGCTGCAGTTGCGTGTGATCTGTTGAATCCTTCTCACACTATCCTCGGATAAACTCTAACACTGATGCATTGCCATTGCGACTTACCCATGATGAGTTCACAGCTGAGCGGGCATTTCACTTGTTGGCGTCAGCGTTACATTTGCATAGGCCGTACTACTGGAGTTCGTGATTGGTTGACAGCAAATTTCAAATATTAAATGGAATGATAAAATAACGTTATTAACCGGTTAATGGCAATTTCAAATTTTCGATTCTTTTCGGAACTATAAAATTTGATTTAGTTTCTGTTTCTGTTCCTGTCAAAATTTAGTTCGGTTCCGGTTTTCGTTTTCGTTCCTTGAACCGGTTCAGAGCCCTGCCCCAAATATGAGTTTGTATTCCACAATGTGAATAATGGCATTTCCATTCCAATTAAATGTAGATACATGGTTGCTTTGCTCTCACCTGTGTGTCCACCCATTTCACTCCATCAGGGTGGTGTTCCACTCGACCATAGAAATGCACAGGGCGCATGTATTCAGGCCGGGCTTTTTCCCAAGGATTGCCATAACGCAGCCAATCATCCGCTTCCTCCACCTGTCAGATGATGTCAATCATTTACTAAGACCCAAATGCAACAAGAGAGGTGAAATACATTTCACTGAGATATTGTTGCAAGTGTGCTTTACCTGCCAGCCATTCACGATTTTCTGATTAAAGATTCCAAACTCATAGCGGATTCCATATCCATACGCTGCCAGGCCCAAGGTTGCCATGGAGTCCAGGAAGCAAGCTGCAGAAAAAGATAAATTAAGCTCTCTATTACAACAAGCCCTCTATTAATCTCACGATCAGCACATTTAAAGAGACTAAGTTCACCTGCCAGTCGACCAAGGCCTCCGTTGCCCAGGCCAGCATCCTCCTCCATGTCCTGCAGCTCCTCCATATCCAGACCCAGCTGAGAAGAAACAGAATATGAGAGCAAGAGGGACCAAAGAAGGTATGTAACCTCTGAGAACACAAAACATGCTTTGTTGCCTGGTTTCATCTTTCATCAAACACATATTTGTAGGCATTCTCAGCATAGCAGTGCATATCTAGAATGATTTGTCTTTCATTTCTTAGTTAGAATTAAAGAACCAGGGGCAACTGATCTAAGATTAGCAAGTATTACAATGCATAAAGCTCTAGATATCATCCATAAGCTCTTTATTTATAGCTCCTTATTTATTATTATGCTATCACTGGTTATGATGATGACTGAAAATGACCTCTTTCTTTATACAAAATTTTATTTTTAAAGGTTAAAGCACTGAGATGAATGGACTACTAACTGATAATGTCCCATATGTATTATAGATCTCCTCTATTTGGACAAATTTATAGTCCCACACCAAACACACACACCACTGGCTGAGCCAATGTTGTTATATAGAACACAGTAGGACAGGGGTGTCCAAACCTGTTCCTGGAGGGCCAGCATCCTGCAGAGTTTAGCTCCAACCTAGGGATATGCCGGTATCAAATTTCATGTTGCGATTAATTGCTAATGCTTTTATTACGGTATACGGTATTATCACAATATTGAAATTAAGTTAAAAAAAAAGTGCTGTCATAATACAGTATAACAGGTTTAATAACTTTTTTCTTATAACAAAAATAACTGAACATTTAAATGCAATAAAGCAATACAGAAAAATGTATAAAGTTAAAAGTTTTACACAGATTAAAGTGCAAAAGAACTATAAAGACCAATAGGTATCACTTTACAATAAGACATTACTCATTTACTCATTAGTTAACCTTAGTTAATGCATTAACATTCACAATGAGCAATAGCTACATTTGCGACAGAAGTTATTAATCTTTGTTTAAAAAAACACAAGTCTTAGTTCATGTTAGCTCATTAAACAACACAGCTGCAACTCTCAATTTTAACATCCTGTTATTAAATATTGGAATACCTAAGATTAATGAATGTTCAGAAGAATTTTTCATTGGCAGTTTATGTTAACTAATGAATTAACTAATGTTAACTAATGAAGCCCTAATGTAAAGTGTGACCGAACAATAAAGAATCAAAACACTTTCAAACAATATCTAGGGCATGTTGTAGTCCAGATTAAAATGTAAAAAAAAAGTTTGAAAATAAATAGCCTATTAAGTCTAAATATTTAAGTATTTGGCGCTGTGATGAACATCATAGCAAATACACAAATCTGAATGGCTGTTTAAATCATTTAAACACGATTCAGAAACAGAAAGTAGTGCAGCTGCTTTGTTTACAGGGTTTCCGGGGTAACGGCTGCATTTAAATGAATTATTATTATTATTATTTCTGCAGTTTAGCGCCATCTGCTGTCAGAGAGTGAAAGTGCGCTTTCATCCAGAGCGTCTCTCACATGTTCCGCCATGTGCTTCTCGTCCGCGCTTGTTTACATCAGAGTGCGCACGCGTCTTTCACGCAGCATACAGCGGTGTTGTGCATTTTGACCAGTTGATGGGAAAAGTATTCTTAAAATGCATTCAAAATTCGGAATAATTTGTAATATATAATTATTCACGGTATTTAGAAGTGCCCACAATAACAATATCGTGCATATTCATTACCGTGATATATCGCATTACCGAATACCGGTACAAGTCTACTCCAACCATAATTAAACACACCTGAACCAGTTAATCCAGGGCTGCGTTCAGCCCCGACAAAAACGGTGCAAAACGTTTTTTAAACGGAAACGGTGGTGCGTTGAACACCCTGTTCTGATGATGCAAGAGTTGCAACTATGGCAACTGAGAAGGCCATTCTTTGTGTTCTTTTTGAAGAATTTTCGGAGCCGGATGAAATCGGTATAAATACGTGTTTAATACTGCAAAATACGCTCGATGGTACAGTCACTGCCCTTGCCCTCCAGAATAAAAGAGAACATCCCAATCAAATGAAGGGATTTGTGGAAACTGTGGTTCCTAATTATTGTGATCAAACATTTGCCTCGCATTTCAGGATGAAAAGACAAACATTTCAGGTGAAGGACAATCCACTTCTTACCTCCGAGACTGTGTTATGATCTATATGACCTTATTATTTTTATTGTGAGTATTAGGCTTATCATTATTGCTGATCACTGTTGTTGTGCTATGATATTGTAATATTTACCATTATATAATCAGAGAAATATAGAAAAGTTTATGAAAGTGTCACTCCATAATACAATAGCAAAATATATAAATATGTATAGTATTTTTATGTTACATTAATCAGTACTTAGCACACCTTCCTAAGGAAAGGATATGGACCAGAAGACATTACAATTACTAAATTATATTTAGACAGACTTAAAGAAGTTCCAGATCTATACTTGTGCCCTTATTATTTCAGTTATTTTGCCTTTAATGTAAATAAACATGTGCAAACAATATACTTGCTCTTGTGAATTTATTTGGATGTTAATTACATTGTGCCAGCTGTCTCTTTAATACCGCGTGGTTTACATACATGTTGCTGCTGATTGGGCTGACATGTTTGACACACCCACCAAACAAGAGAAAACGCATCTCAAACCCCGTTGCACACCATTTCCAGGAAACATGTCGTTCAAACATTTGCCTCGCATTTCAGGATGAAAAGACAAACATTTCAGGTGAAGGATAATCCACTTCTTACCTCCGAGACTGTGTTATGATCTATATGACCTTATTATTTTTATTGTGAGTATTAGGCTTATCATTATTGCTGATCACTGTTGTTGTGCTATGATATTGTAATATTTACCATTATATAATCAGAGGGGTATAGAAAAGTTTATGAAAGTGTCACTCCACAATGCAATAGCAAAATATATAAATATGTATAGTATTTTTATGTTACATTAATCAGTATTTAGCACACCTTCCTAAGGAAAGGATATGGATCAGAACACATTGCAATTACTAAATTATATTTAGACAGACTTAAAGAAGTTCCAGATCTATACTTGTGCTCTTATTGTTTCAGTTATTTTGCCTTTAATGTAAATAAACGTGCAAACAATATACTTGCTCTTGTGAATTTATTTTGATGTTAATTACATTGTGCTAGCTGTCTCTTTAATACCGCGTGGTTTATATACATGTTGCTGCTGATTGGGCTGACATGTTTGACACACCCACCAAACAAGAGAAAACGTATCTCAAACCCCGTAGCACACTGTTTCCAGGAAACATGTCGTTCAAGCCGGAAACCGTAGCAAAACGGTGCACACCGGTTTGAACTTGAACTTGCCCCAGATCTTCAGACTCACTGGAAACTTCCAGGCAAGTGTGTTGGAGCTGGTTAGAGCTAAACTCTAGGACGTTGGCAGGAACCGGAACAGGTTTAGACACCCCTGCAGTAGGACCATTCACCAGATTGCAATTGTTTTTTGCGCCACTAGGGGTGCAGAAATTTCACACTTCAATTAATTCACATTTACTTCCTTGCAGAGTACTGCAAGGCTGACATATTCCTATAGGCCTTAACTCAAAAACAAGTTAGAATTTTAACACTTGCGGTTCCATCATCCTAAATGCAATGTTTTTTTTTAATGGGTTTGTGGTTTGCTTGAAATATTTGTAAATATGTCCTCACCTGATAGATGGCCTCGTCACAGGCATTCTCCAAAGCTAAGTTTACCATGGTGTTTTGAAGAGTCCGTCCAATGTAGAATTCCAGAGAGAGATAGTACACACGCTAGAGGTGAGACAAACAAGGAGAAATGTGAAAAAAATAAAGAATACAATTTTAAAAAGAGCATTTTTTTTTATTTAAAAAAAAATGTTTTTATATTTAACGCCAACAGCTGAGAGCCATTTCGAGCAACAGTTAAGTAGGAGCCATAAAAGCCCCTGCTGCTGAGCAGACTAGCCTATCTAATGACAAGCATTATTGTGACAGGTGCACAACACAAGCCTAATCTGTAATGGACGTCTGAGACCTCACTGACCGCCACTGCAAAACATTCAATCATTGAAGGCTGCACAATGACAACTATCATGGAGGATTTGCTAGTGCACAAAACTAGTTTGTAATATTTAGTCTCTTGTCTATAAATGATAACAAAGGTTAGGACAGAAGAATGTTTGTGCTGTGTCTCTTGACACATTGCTCATGTAAAAATAGCAGCATTAGCTGTCAGCATTTAAGGTTGAACACTCTGCCAGGATGCCAGACAAATTCCAAATACACAGAAACAATATCCTACCCTTCAATTATTTTTAAGACTGCACGTGTTTTAGCTCTTTATTTTAGAATGAAAAAAAAATTTGAAAACAGAATTTTACATTTCCGGTAGGAATTACAAGTACTTACAAAGTAGGTAAACTCAAGTTTTAGGATTATTTTTTTCCTTTCCTTTTTAAAATTGTTTTTAAAATAGTATTTTTGGATTTATATGGAAAAAATTATATCTGCAGTTAACATTATTTAAAATTTAAGTTGATAATGGGGGCTATAATTATGATGTAATGTGTCAAGGATGTAAACTAGCTTCCTTGTGACAACTGCAGACCTTCTCTTTCCGGTTTTAGGACTGAACCAATCACAATTCTGTATGCAAATAAACACAAGAAAACCAATCACAACAAACATGCAGAAATTATGATGACATTATGATGACAACAACATATTTAATCAACTGAAGATTTTTAAACTTAAATCTAAACGTGTAACGTTTATAAAAATAAAAACCGCGTCAAATGCTGAAATTATGTAGAAAACATGTTTTTGCTGTTGTTGTTGTTGTTTTTGTGTGTGTGTGTTTTGTAAATTCAACGGTTCAGTGCAGTAATTTGATTGATGTTTCCAGTTGGGCATAAGAGAAAGCTATTAGGTCTACTTGTTTTAACATATACCAAGAGTATGCCTATTAATATTTTTATCGAACTCGCACCGTCAACAATTATAAAATAACAATTTGACCTGTTGATACAGTTGTCAAGGGCACACTCTTTCCATACATTCGTGTGATTTGATCTGCAGGACATTGAATGCAGTCGCTACTGACATCAGTCATGAAAGCTTATGCAATTGTTGAAAAAAGGCATTGCCATCTGCCGAACCATTAATGCATTAAGCGGCATTTCCTGATGCAATATAAATACCACAGTATTACACTTGCAAGAAAGATAGAAATGTTTTTTTTTTTTTTGTATTTTGCAGAGTTGCGGCTCTAGCCTCTACTGCGCAACATTATGTCGACGTTTGTGTGATTTGACCCTCCTCCCGTCTGTCGGTGGTGTACGTGCGGCCCCGGACTGAAGGATGAAACTGCGGCATTTGAGTTTCTTACTTTAGGGTCTTTCTCGTAGTAATGCTGCTGCGTCCGGATCCATCTTCCCACCAAATGGTCGCGGACGGTGTGCGCCAGGGCGAAGTAGTAGTCGCGCTTCGTTGCAACATTACGGTCCTTAACCAAAGTGAAGTGCAGATGGCGATTAAAATTGGTCTTGAGGTCTGCGACGTTTTCAACCCCGGCGAGACCTCGCACGGAAATTTGCTTCCTCTTCTCTTGGTCCGTCAGTGGCTTGGACATCTTGTAGATTGTTATATAATAGGAGGTTTGGCTCACCAGGGATACAGTGTACGTGATGCCTCCTGCGTGTGCGCGTCACTGTGATCTCCAGCAGATGATTCAGGGTCAAGCGCGCTCATTGGCTCTCACACTCGCTCACACTCCCCTCTATATATACATGGCTACTATATATTTACAGGCTGGGCGGGTCATAATTCATTAAACACTGGTTAGTATTGGTTAAGTTGATCAGTTGGGGTCACATAAGCCAATTGCGCGACTGCTTACACAAAAGAATGCATACAAAATTCTACAGAATGTTGATCACTCTGAAGGTCACTGAATAAGTCGCACACTGTTAACTGAGATTACAGTAGCAAGAAAAATGTGACAAGTTTGAGGGTACCAGTATCACGTGGCGCACTCACAAAACGTTAAAAACCCATTTAAAGGCTCTATAGAGCACAGCTGCACTAAAAAAAAATCGAATATCGTGAAAAAGTTATTTTTTTGTAACTTATTCAAAAAGTGAAACTTTCATATATTCTAGATCCATTACATGTAAAGTAAAACATTTCAAAAGTTTTTTTTGTTTTAATTTTGATGATTAGAGCTTATACAGCTCATGAAAATTAAAAATCCAGTAACTCAAAATATTAGAATATTTCCTAAGATCAATAAAAAAAAAAAAGGATTTGCAAAACAGAAAAGTTCAAGTTCTTTAAAGAGTTCGTTTATGCACTCAATACTTGGTCGGGGCTCCTTTAGCACAAACTCCAGCATCAGTGAGGTGTGGCATGGACTCCTTTAGCACAAACTCCAGCATCAGTGAGGTGTGGCATGAAGCGATCAGTCTGTGGCACTGCTGAGGCACTATTGAGCCTTCAACTCGTCTGTATTGTTGGATCGACTGTTTCTCATCTTTCTTTTGAAAATATCCCATAGATTCCATGGGGTTCAGGTCAGGCATGTTGGCTGGCCAATCAAGCACAGTAATATCATGGTCAGCAAACCAAGTGGTTTTGACACTGTGGGCAGGTGCTAAGTACTGCTGGAAAAGTAAATCAGCATCTCCATAAAGCTTGTCAGCAGATGGAAGCATAAAGTGCTCCAAAATCTCCTGGTAGATGGCTGCATTGACTTTGGACTTGATAAAACACAATGGACCAACACCAGCAGACGTCACAGCACCCCAAATCATCACTGACTTCAGAAACTTCACACTGGACTGAGTGCATGTAAACACTCGATCGGATTGTACCCCGAAACTGAAAGAACTGCGCATGTGCAATGACGCAGAAATAACGTAATGACGTATGACGCGCGGAACGAACGGCTCTTCCTTTTTGAATAAAGTGTTGTATAAATGCGTGTCCTGTCACAGGACTTTGGACCACTGAGCAACAGTCCAGTTTTTTCTCCTTAGCCCCGGTAAGATGCTTCTGACGTTGTTTCTGTTTCAGAAGTGGCTTGGTAGCCCTTTTCCTGAAGACGTCTGAGCGTGGTG
>NW_015632455.1:854308-854556 GCF_001515625.1 Sinocyclocheilus rhinocerous
GGTTTATATGTATATTTATCCATAAATTAATAAATATTAATTCCGCTGTTAAAAACAAATAAATAAACCGTGTAGGAGAGCGGTTATATGCAAACAGTGAGAAACTCTATATTTGTGCAGTGTGCGCATGTAAAAAAAAATCTATTCCGATTTGAAGCTTGTGACATATAAACACGCACATCAACCCGATCACTTTCTTTAGCGTTCATGTAAACACTACATTCAGATTCATCAATCGGAATGAATTC
>NW_015632455.1:854931-865246 GCF_001515625.1 Sinocyclocheilus rhinocerous
CATCTCCATAAAGCTTGTCAGCAGATGGAAGCATAAAGTGCTCCAAAATCTCCTGGTAGATGGCTGCATTGACTTTGGACTTGATAAAACACAATGGACCAACACCAGCAGACGTCACGGCACCCCAAATCATCACAGCAGCTTGGATTCTGTGCCTCTCCAGTCTTCCTCCAGACTCCAGACCTTGATTTCCAAATGAAATGCAAAATTTACTTTCATCTGAAAAGAGGACTTTGGACCACTGAGCAACAGTCCAGTTCTTTTTCTCCTTAGCCCAGATAAGATGCTTCCGATGTTGTTTCTGTTTCAGAAGTGGCTTGGTATTCCTTTTCCTGAAGAAGTCTGAGCGTGGTGCCTCTTGATGCACTGACTCCAGCTTCAGTCCACTCCTTGTGAAGGTCTCCCAAGTGTTTGAATCAGCATTGCTTGACAGTATTCTCAAGCTTGCAGTCATCCCTGTTGCTTGTGCACCATTTCCTACCCAATTTCTTCCTTCCAGTCAACTTTGCATTTAATATGCTTTGATACAGCACTCTGTGAACAGCCACCTCTTTCAGTAATTACCTTCTGTGACTTACCCTCTTTGTGGAGGGTGTCAATGGCTACGTTTACATGCAACTAAATAATCCATTTATAATCGGATTGACGGCTCAATCGGACTGAAAAACCTTCATGTAAACACCTTAATCGATCCGATTGAGCTCGATCGGAATGAAATTTCGATCGGATTGAAGGGGGTGGTTTATTCCTTTTCTAATACGAGAGTGCATGTAAACACTCGATCGGATTGTACCCCGAAACTGAAAGAACTGCGCATGTGCAATGACGCAGAAATAGCGTAATGACGTATGACGCCAAGTCAGCAGTCTTCCCCATTATTGTGGTTTCAAAGAACAAGAAATAACCAGGAATTTATACTGTAGGGATGGTCATTTAATGAAACTCAAATGTAAATATTCTAATATTTTGAGACACTGGATTTTTGATTTTCATGAGCTGTAAGCTCTAATCATCACAATTAAAACAAAAAAAACTTTTTAAATGTTTTACTTTACATGTAATGAATCTAGAATATATTAAAGTTTCACTTTTTGAAATAGGTTACAAAAAAGAACTTTTTCCACGATATTCAAATTTTTGGAGATGCACCTGTATATGCATTACAACGCAGAATTTGAGCATTTTGAATAAATTTGAACAGCAATAAACTCCTGCAATGAACCAATTTGATGTCAATGTCCATCAAAAACCAAATTACTAGCTTACAATGTTCCCAGAGGAACCTTCTATGAGCTACCATGTAACTTGAGGTTCTTGTTATTGTGGCCTCATATTAGCTTGTTCAGCTGCAATACACATTCTCAGACTGTACTTTTATCTTATATACTCTGTGCACAACAAGAATATCAATTTTGTCAAAGTAAATCGGAGCAACAGCCACTTCATATTAAGTTAAAGCACCCATTCTTTTGTTTTGCAGTATGACAACGAACTTGTGTTTTTAAGCACTAGGTGTTAAGCACAAAGAAAACACCACATATACAACTAGTAAAAACCAAGGCAACTACCTGGGAAAAAGAAAGATGGGGAAGAAGACCGCAAACATTCTTGCTGTGGTGACCAGGGAAACAGGCTCTAAATCCAGAAGAGAATAGTGAAAACTGCATACATAACTTAATCTTTGAATCAAAAACCAAATTGCTTCTATTTGAAAGGTTTAACAGCATATTTTGGAAGGGAAAAAACCCTCACCATCAACCAGTGAATCTGAGTTAAGACTTGATGCTGGTATAACAAATGTGAGAGATGACAACTCAACACCATGCCAACGTTTATTTAGTTGAATGCTTCATTACAAAAATATTGAAATACATTTGGTGGAAGGCAATTAATGAAAAGTTATTTTAAATAAAAACAATTTTGGGAGGGATGGGATACAAGGTGAGCACAAATTATACTGACCACCTAATAGTGTAAGCCAATCATCTACAACATCTTGAAGACATAAATGTCTTTATGTACTATGCAGCAACAAATGCACAGCTGGTTAAGAGTGTAAATGGTTGTTTATACACCTGTTGGAATGTTGCTAACTGAATCTTAAGCAGAAGTCACTTTTACTCACTGGAGGGTTAAAAAAAACAAAAAACCATGAAAGCAGGCTGGCAGAAACAAAAACAAAACACACATTCCCTGCACATCAACATTTTGAACAAATATTCAACCAACAGATCAAATACTACAGTTAAAAATCATTACAATTGAAGCAAATTTACAAATTAACCACAATCTCGGTCTCTCTCACTAGCTCGATTTCTGTGTCCAAGCATGGGAAACAAATCTGAACCGAGGCCAATCAAAAGAAAAATAAACCTTTAGCAACTAATCACATCAAGCTGTTAAATGAACAGAACTAGGTACAGTTCTGTGATGTATATTTTAGGCATTACTGCATGGTCACAGGGCCATAGAGACTAAACGGAGCCTTTAACTCTGGGGCGGAGGCGGTGGAGGCGCAGGGGGCATCCCGTAAGGTGGCATTCCGGGAATCCCCATCATGGTCACAAAGTTAGGGTCCATGGGTGGGGGTGGGGGAGGAGGTGCGTACATCATGCCTGCTGAGCCAGGTGGAGGGGGCGGTGGAGGAGGTGGCGCACCAGGAGGAAGTGGGGGTTGGACCCCAGGTGGAGGCGGCACCATAGAGGGGGTGCCCATGGGCAGAGGGGGCTGAGTGGCTGAGGTGGCCGTATGCTGAGGCTGTTGCCAGGGTGGCAGATTTCCAGTGGCAGGGGTGGATGTGGTGGTTGTATCTGGAAAAACAAAAAAACAAGTCAGTCTGAGGCAAAGGAAACCCTTTAAATGGCATCAACTGTATACTACTGTAATACACTTACTCTGTTGCCAAGGCAGTGGAGCGCTGGTTGCCATGCTGCTGGTGGGTGGTAGGGGAGGGGCCTGCTGTTGCCAAGGTGGCAGAGGTCCTGAGGGTGGAGGTGGTGGTTGGTTGTTGGGGGGAGGTGGAGGCGGGGGCATCATACCCATGGGTGGCGGCAATAAACCTGATCACCAGACAAGAGAAGGAAACAGTTTTAGCTTTCTGGAACACTGAGTATCCAAGTATGACAGCATTGCATATTTTAATATTCCAAAATAAAAATGCAAGTCTGGATTTTTATGGGAAATGTTCCCAATATAAATGGAAAATATCAAGTTATGTACCTCTATCCTTCCAGAGATGTTATTTGCTCCATTAAGAAGAAATTATAGAACTGAAATCCTGAACATCACAGGTTGTACTCACCCATGGGGTGTCCGGGTGGTGCTGGGCCTTGGCTCATTGGAGGAGGTGGCGGCTGCATCCAGGGTGGAGGCATTCCATTGGGGTTTGGCGGCATAGGAGGGCCACCCATGCTTGGCATTGGTGGAGGGAAGTTGTGAGGGCCACCAGGACCCTGGTGCATGCCATGGAAATTCCTGTTATCAGTAGGGCCTGAATTCATCCAAGG
Source organism: Sinocyclocheilus rhinocerous (assembly GCF_001515625.1). Classification (NCBI taxonomy): domain Eukaryota; kingdom Metazoa; phylum Chordata; class Actinopteri; order Cypriniformes; family Cyprinidae; genus Sinocyclocheilus; species Sinocyclocheilus rhinocerous. Next base: position 858,438 of record NW_015632455.1, read on the forward strand.
AGGACGATTCTGAAAGGTGTTTGAGAGAGGTTGAGATCTTGGGTTTCTGTTTTTCAAACGCTAGTAAAGCTTTTATTCAAGTAAGAATGCATTAATCAATTAACAGTTAAGATGTGTACACTTCAAATAAAAGCTGCTCCTTTGAACATTCCATGCAAACAATCCTGAAAACGCATCATGGTTTTCATCATCATCGCATCATGCAAAAAAATAAAATAAAAAATACTTTTCAACACTAAGAAATGTTTCTTGATCAATAAATCAGCATATTAGCATGATTTCTGAACAATCATGTGACACTAAAGACTGGCTGCTGAAAATTCTGCTTTGCTATCATGTGAATAAATTATATAAAAAAAGTTAAATTGAGTTAAATTGTAATGACACTGCACAATATTGCGGTTTTAACTGCATTCTTAATCAAATAAACATAGCCATGGTGAGCATGAGACTTTTTTCAAAAACATTACAAAATATATATTTTTTAAAACTTTTCCCAACTCAAAATATCTGACCGGTAGTGCATGTGTGCACATTATGAAGAAACTGGCCTCCAATAAGGAAAAATGGATGTCTTTGGGCTTACTGGTGGTGGCTGGTTATTGTTGGGTCCTGCAGGACGAGGTCCACTAGGGGGAGGATTGCTGTGGCCCCCACTGGAGGCAGGGATTGGAGCCTCTCCTAGCTCTGCCATGAGAGACAAGTACTCTTTATCCATACGGGCCTTATCCTGAGCAGACTGGGGTGGTTCACCAGGTCGTTGTGCAAAGGAACTGAGGAGCAGAGAAATACCATTAAACTTACTGTGCTGTCTGAACTTTATTTGACAATAACCAGAAGGTGGTAAACTACTTGGTAGGGGAAAAAATGTCACTGCTGATCACTGGTGGCTGGGGTTACCTGGTAAACTTGCAGTCTGATGAGATGTGACCTGCTCCACCACACTTTGTACAGACAGTTGTGTTTGTGATGCTGCGAGGCTCAGTGCTCTGCCATGGGCGTAAGATTCTGAGAGGGAAAAAATGTACACATTGATAAGTATCAAACATCTTTAACATTTACTAGCCTGCTGCTCAACAAATCTGCATCTAGTCTCTCACCTGTTATCATCTTCTCTCAGAGTGCCATTGAGTCGTGCCAGCTCCCTTAGCTGCATCTTTCTCAGGTCGTTCTGGTCTTCAGGGGTCTCAATGCCCTGCTTGAGGATATTACGAATCTGTGAACAAAAAGAAAGCACTTAAGAGGCAATATAATGTTTCTTGAGTCTGACAGATATTCATTTTCATTAAACGGATTTCTGATGCAAGTATTAATTCTGAAAACCTATTTTGACTTCCAAGTACAAGAATGTCTGAAATGGACTCACCTGCTCTACAGCTTTCTTGACATTCTCCATGGTGTTAGCAGTGACCAGTGCATGAAGAGGTTCATCTTCTCCTGGAAGCATCTGTCCATCCTTACGGCCCACCTTTCCCTCCTTTACTGAGCCTTTACCACGAATCATGATCTTAGCACAGCACTCCTTCTCAATGTTTTTTAGAGTGTTTCCACTAGGGAAAAAAACAATAGACCAAAGAGAAGTTACTTTGACGTAGAGACTCAAATTGGCCAAAAGATAATAATAAATTGAGAGCTCAATCTTGCAACTCACCGTGGCCCAATCAAAAGCCCAACAAAGTTGATCTCTGGATACTCATCCTGAGGAATCATTACCTTGTCACTGACCCGAGTGGCTGGTGGTCTGAGAAAACAGAAAAACAAATAAACATTTGACAAGTAAATATCTGACGCCACAACCAGAGAGAAGGTAAAAAGCAAAGAGAGTTCATTTGTAGAAGACATACTTGTAGTCAGCAGGGGGTTTGAATTCAGGGTTCAGTCCCACCATCTCTGTAATGAGAGAATGCCTCTCTTCCTCCAGTTTCTTACGTGTCCGATATTCACGTGTATTAAGCCTCTTCCCCTCACTGTTGTAGATGGGCTCAGGAGATGGAGATCTGTGAAAAAGAACGAACAACAGAAAGATGCAGCACAAAGTCAAAATTTTAAAGCAGTACTTACACCCTCAACAGTTTAACATTCAATTGCTTGCCTACTCTTGACTGGCATTGTTTTGACTTGTTCTGTGGTCATTTAAAAAGTGCATGGGGTGCCCCAGAGTGCTCACGTTCTAATGGGAAAGACGAGAAGGGGGGGGGCTCACTACGAAAACGTATTCTACTGAATCACTGAAAAAAAGCAGAAAACACTCTACAGATCAAAAAGCTAGAAGCTTAGAATAAGAACATCGGCAGCTTCTAAAAATGACTTCAAAACTTGGCGCCAAAGAGAATTTTCAAATGTTAATAAAATGGGTCTTTATAGTCTCAATATTATGTGGGAGATGGAAAAATAGGGCCAATATCTGAGACAAACGGGGCAACCAACACACTTGAAAAGCGTCTGTTCTTGAATTCTGATCTAAACCTTCACACGTTCTCAGAGCACTCCAACTGTTACCTTCCCCTTGGACGGTGCTGAAAACCTGTTAACCTGCACAATGAGGCTCTGTGCTTGAAAAAAGTTACGAGAGGGGGAATTTGGGTTAGAGAAATAAATTTGGATTAAATATTAACCTTCAACAGCTCTCAAACAAGACAGCCACACAAGCGTGACAAGTTCATGAGAGGCAACACGAAGAGGAGAAAAGTGTGGGGGGGGGGGGATATCTCCAGCGCTGAAACCCTCCCCAGCTTTGTTTTGTGAGCTGGAAGTTGATGAGCGATCGTTCCTAAATCCTGGAGTGGATAGACCTTTGAGAAGAACCTTTTTAGAGTTGGCGGTGTAAAAACGTCGGATTAAGATTCTGCCGGAGAACCTAAGGCTGTTCAGAGAGCAAGGGGTGTGGCTACTAGAAAGACACTCTCACGTCAGAAACATGACATTTCCTGCTATGTTGGATGCTTATGAAGTCTATGAGTGGCCAAAGTGATCAGTGTTAAGGTTATGGTTATTCCAGAAAGAAAAGGTCAGAGGAGTCTCCTCCGAGCGGTCTTCCAGTGCAGAAATCTGGAATACTGTGGAAGTTCCTGAACAAAATGGTGGTAGCCCCATTATGGAAAACCATTAATGACCATCCAATTAACCAACCATTCAGATTTTAGGATTAATGATTCGATTGTTTTCGTCAACACTGCATTTTGGAGGTTAGAAAGAAGGGGCATTAAAAATGCAATGTATAATCTAATAAAATTCAAAATGCATTTAAATGGCTTAAATAGTGGCTAAACCGAAACTGCTACCTTAGACTACAACTACACTGGAATCTTTTTTTAAAAACCTATACCAGCCTTTATAATACAATTTTTTCATAGAAAATGCATGCAATAAAAAAAAAACCTAAAAGAACAGCACAGAATAAAATTACATTTACTTAAGACGATCAAGATTTCCATTGCTTATATGATTGCGCATTAGGCTTTGGTAGTTAGGTGCTATGTATTGTCAACAGTTAAACTTCACTGTCATATAATACGGTCTGCAAAACAATTAATTTCAGAGTATGTAGCATTGACTAGTTACCTGGCAGCACTAACTGAATTACATGAAAGTCTAATCTTTGATATGACAATATCCTACCATAATAGCCTTCAGTCATATCTTTGCCTCTCTGTACAGAACCGATCCAAACGCTTCTCTAAAATTCAGCTAAGCATTTCAAAAACTCGTTAGGCATGTAACAAAGCCAATTTCATAATCAAGACATTTAGTTTATTCTCTAACTAAAGAAAGGCAAAGATATGAGGTCATTTCAGAGCAAGGCATTTAGACTTTATTCATTTAACAATCACTTACCCCTACATACACATTAGTACACTTACGAACTGGCCTCACATAAAATGGCGCATTAAAAAGGTAAAGGAAATGTTACTGTTGGTGGGTTTAAATCGTTATTCCGACCTGTCCTCAGGGTTAACAGGGATTCCCAGGTCTCCTGTACGCAGTTTACGTGTCAGGTCTTCGATCTGCAGTTGGACTGGAAGAAATCAGGTTAGGAAGAAGAAAAAAAACAAGGATGGAGAGAATTGTGGTTAACAACAAAAAAAACCCCACAAAAGCAGAAACAGTACACTGTAAAACTCAACGTGACTAAAGTTAAACAATGAATAGAACACAATTACCATGGTAATTGTCAGTTCACTAAGAATCAAGGTCAACTGAAGACTTTCGATCCAAATTTTCTGAAATATCGAAATCCCACCCAGATTTCTGTAAAACACATTAATGTTTGAGCTTGAAAGCATTCTTATAAGCCCATGTAGATTTCCCCAAAATCTACAAAATTTGAAGGTTTGGCCAATTTAAGATCCAGAAAGCTGGAGGCATTTCAGTAAACAACTATTTCAGAAAAAGGGTCATTGCAACAGGCTTTCGATTTTATGCCACCAACTTCGAGAAGTGAAACTACTAAAATTCACATTTCAAGAATACATTTAAAAATATTACTTCACATACTATAGTCATTTCAAGCTAAAAAGGTGGCAAAACATGAAGGCCTGCCAAGGGAGAAAAAAAAGTTGGGTTTAAAGAAAATAAAAATCGTATTGGCTAAGTGGCTTGAGCAACTGCATCCTCAATGAGATTGAAATTAAGATATTTAGAGGATAACACCAGTCTAATTAAATGACAGGACTGTAACTTTTAGCAACACTAACAAACCTCATCAGTATTATTCATCACTCATCAAGTCACGACAGCCACTTACCAGATGATACCAATACTAATCAGTTAGAATAATAATCAGACAAACAGATCAGCCTTTAGTGGATTGTGTTTTCTTTTTCATGCAAAATACTAGATTTACTCAGGCCTCAAGCCACGCCAAAAACTGACCTGTAATCAAATAAAGTTTTGCATCACTCATGGAAGCATTTAATGGGTTTTCACATGCATTTCTCTATGACATGCTTAAGAGAATCAGACCCCACAGGTCACACGTTAAATGGTGCAGGTTGATGGTAGGTAAGAGACATGAGGTGTCAATAAAGGACTAGCTAAGGAGATGTAGGTCTAGGTCACATTATAGTTGAACAAACACTACACCACATGCCATTGCAAAACAAGTGCCTGACAGCAATGAGAAAGCAATTTACTACACACTGCTTTCAGACACTGGGGATGGAGATGACTTTCGCAATTCAATGTTGGGCCTGCAATGCTTTGCAGGCAAATTAGACTTAAGACATTTTGCATAGTAAACACGAGCAGTGATGGAGTCCTGCAGCTGGAGACAGTTCACAGCAAGCAGCAACATCAGAAAAACACTGTGGGTTCTTGCTAATGGACATCAGATGGTACGCAAACAGTGCTACTAATACCTCAGTGCTTCCTAGACAAAGAAAACGTCCTCACTTTGCACATCGATGGAGTTAGTACATTCTAGTGAACACGGGGGCAAAGTGCTGAATTTCGCTTGATTGACTTCTTTGAGAAAACCATCCCTATAAGGAGTCATTGGAGACATGCAGAGATGGCCATTTTGCACTGAGACTTTCAGATTGGTGGTTAGCAAAGAACCAAACAGTTATCCCATTAACTGGCCTAAATTATATCACCAAAGAAGTCAGACTAATGAAATTCAGCAATTACATCCTGCATGTGATGTGCAAACTGTGAGGAAATAATAAACCGACAGGTTTTGGGACCAAAAAGTGAGCTGTCAGGGTGTAGAAAGAATAACCCTCATTCACAAACACAATGTTCTGCAACTTAATAAACTATATGACTTAGACACACATTATAATAACAGTGAATTCAGATATTCACCTATATAAGCTCGCTCCTGGTCCCGAGACAGACCGGGAGGGATCACGGTGGGCATGCCTGGGATAACGGTCTTCTGATCAGGGGTCTCACTGCTCCAGCGACTCCTTTTCCGTTTCTTCTGGCCAAAATCTAACAGGGAATGGTATAAATTAGATGTGATTACATGCAAAGTTTATCGCTCTTTGTGTTTAACCCTATAAATTCTTCAATAGCCTATCATACTTGATAAAAAAATAAAAAACTCCTGGGGGAAAAAAAAAGAATTGTAAACAATTTACTGCAGTTTACTGGATAAGTAGCGGTAAGTAAAACTTAAGAATAACTTTTATATTGTTAGTAATATTTCACAGTAAACAATTACTGGACTGAAACAATTTAGGATTACTTGATTATCCATACATCTGGGCCGGTAAATAAAATGCACCTTAGTATCGATATTTTTTGCTTGAGTATCGATACTTTCGATACTCGCGTCAGTATCGGTATCGATATGCCCATCCCTATTGTAAGTGCGCTTCATCAGCAACCATTCTAAATGGTGAGGTGCATTTGTTAGGTCAAGACGAAAATGGATGGAAGCAGGAGAAAACATACCAAATATTTTTTCAGTTTAGAAAAACGAAATCGGGAAATAACCTCTGTAAACAAATTAGTAATAAACGGTGCTACTAATGAGAACCCTAAGGATGTATCTAACTTTGTATCTCAATTCTATAGTAAATTGTATAGCTCTCTTAAATAATCAACCCACTAATATAGATTTATTTCTTAGCAACTTATCTGACAATACTAATAAGATCACAGATTTCAGAAATTCATGTGATAAAGGATTAAATATTCAAGAGGTTATAGATTGCATAAACTAGGGTGACCATACGTGCCATTTTCCCAGGACGCGTCCTGGCCAGGATTTCTATATTGCCTAAAATATCTAGGTTTTGGCTTTGTTTGCGTGTGCAGACCGATCGGTGTATGACATCAAAGTACCATACAGACGGTTATGC
>NW_015632455.1:866056-875817 GCF_001515625.1 Sinocyclocheilus rhinocerous
ATACTGTACGTTATTGTTTCTCCTCTATGCCCCGCCTTTCTGAAACGCGTCGATTTTTACAAAGCTCATCGGTCTGAAAAGCGAGGTGTGCTCTGATTGGCCAGCTATCCAGTGCGTTGTGATTGGCCGAATTCCTCAAGCGTGTGACGGAAATATTTCGTCCCTTACCATATTGTGAGGCTTGCGGCAACCACATGTGACGACCCCGGGCTGGACTCCGCTTCGTCCACGGTGAAAGCCGATCCGGCGATCCACAGCGTGAAGTTGATGTATTTCCTCAGCGACCAGCACAGATCAGCTCCAGGTATGACGAAGCGGATATCGTCCTCTTTGGAAGGCCAAACAAAGTAGTTTCACTTTCACAATGAAACACACAGCGCCTTCACAACATGGCGGCGGCAACAATACTACAGCGAGAATAAAAGTTACGCCTTCTTTCTTTGCGTGAACATTTGGGCGGCGTTATGCAAATCTTCCCACATCGTGATGTAGATATGTGGGGGCGTGTTCGAACGAGCCGTTTTAGGTAGGCGTGGCTGACTCTTAACTTTTATAAAGAATATCTCTTTGGATTTGAGATTTTAGTCTTTGCAACTTTACAGATCTTCTTTATGCACCAAGAGCTTGTAACACTTCAAAGAGAAAGCAAAAATTGAAATCGCATCATATGACCCCTTTAAAGAAAATAAGTCTCCTGGAAGCGACGGTTTGACAGGGGAGTTTGTAATGTTCTTGTACCCTTTTTACTTGCTGTTTTTAAAGAATCGGTTGATTTTGGAGAACTTCCTGCATCACTAAAACAAGGAGTAATTACACTTATCAAAACCTAACAAAGATAAATTATATTTAGAAAATTGGAGACCAATTAGTTTGTTAAACAATGACACCAAAATTTATTCACATATATTTGCCAAAAGACTTTAAAAATGTTTAAATATGATAATTGATGAAGAACAATCAGGTTTTCTGAAAGGATGCTATAGTGGAAATAATTTTTAGATTAATTCTTGATCTAAATGGCTACAGATATTTTATTTCAGATGATAGTTTAATATTATTTATCGACTTTTATAAAGCGTTTTGATACTATTGAACATTCTTTTATGTTCAAAGTTATAGATTTTTTTGGCTTTGGTACGTTTTTCAAAAAGCAATTCAAACTCTTTATAATGGTTGTAATAGCTCAGTCCAATTATCTCATGGTACTTGTCCGAGATTTAATATGGGCCGCGGGATAAAGCAAGGGTGCCCTATATCGCCTCTTCTTTTTATTAGTTGTACAAGTGATTGCCGCTCATATAAAAAAAGCTAGTTTTCATGGAATCTCAGTGTTTGACAAAGAGAGTAAACTCAGATGACACCACAATTTTTGTTAAAAACTGTGAAGAAGTGGAGAGTGTTATAAATTGTATAGATGAATTTTCTGAGCTCTGTATCAATCTCAATGGAAGTTCCAAAGAATGTTGTTAAGGATTTGGATAAGATTCTCTATGATTTCATTTTGAAAAAAAAAAAGCTCACTACTTACGAAAATATATTTTAAATAATAGTAAAGAATTTGGGGGCCTTGAAGTGTTAAATTTTACAGACCTCAATGAGGTATTTAAGATAAAATGGATAATCGAGTACATTAAAACTAAAGACACTGTGTGGCATATATTGCCCAATTTTATATTTAATTCTTTAGGTGGTATTCATTTTCTTTTAAAGGGGTCATATGATGCTTTTTTAAAGATCATTATTTTGTGTATTTGGTGTAACAGAATATGTTGACATGCTTTAATGTTCAAAAAACACATTATTTTTCAAATACTGTACATTATTGTAGGTCCTCTATGCCCCGCCTCTCTCAAACGCTTCGTTTTCTACAAAGCCCCCTCCTTGATAAAGAATATCTCTTTGGTTTTGAGACTTTAGTCTTTGCAACTTCAGGGATCTTATCTATGCACAATCAGCTTGTAACACTCCAAAGAGAAAGGAAAACTTGAAATCGCATCATATGACCCCTTTTTTCTGTTGATAAAATCCCAATTAAATTGGAGAGTTTTCATAAGCAGGCACTGCTGGCTTGGCAATTAGTCTATAAGCACAATTTCACACCACATCGGTATTCCCTGTGGAATAATAGAGATATCTTGTATTAAAAAAAAATCTATCTTTGATCAGTCATGGTATGACAATGGAATATTTACCGTTAGTCAGTTGCTTAATGAACATGGTTAGCTTTTGTTATATTCAGAATTCATTAAAAAATTTAAAATTTAAAATTACGTAATTCTGCACATTCCATTAATGCTGACCAACAACCATTGACTTGTGATATGATATTTATTGGTGATATTAATATTGTTAAAGATAAATGCAGTAATAGATATTTTAGAAATGTGATGTGCCATGCTCAACAGTCTTTTGGCTATCTAAATATGAAAACATTGAGTAGAAGAAAGTATGGTCAATAACAAATAAGTTTTTCATAATAACGTAAAAGAGGTATCTTTTAAAATATTACACAGAATTTACCCTGTTAAAGAATTATTTGAACAGTTCTGGATATGGAAAACTCTTGTGATTTTTGTGGTGTTGTTAAAGAATCTGTAACTCTTTTCTTTCATACTCAAGATTATTTTGGGTAGATGTTGATGTTTGGAACATTGTTACAAATAGAAATGTATGATGTCATATTTGTTTTTGTACAAGATAATTATTTTACTTGGAAAATATCATATTCATGTAAAGAAATGGGCTAAAGCTAAGACAAATTGTGAACATTTTATAAAGGAAATGAAACAATATGGTACTACTTTGCACAATATTAGAAACAGAAAAGCTAAAAAGACACTATGAAGCATTATGTCACTTTAATTTGGTTTATTAAATGTTTTAATTTTTTATCCCTGGCATATAATTTTTTTTCTCTTCTATGTAAATGCACTTTTTTTCTGTATACCCTTTTTCATTTTTTCCCCATAACTGTTGTGAGATGTATATGTTGTTTGTACTAAAATATGTACATAGTTGCATAAAAAGACAACATGTTTTAAGACACATTTTTATCTGAACAGTATAGTTTTAAAATACTCTCTTTAGTTTGTATAAATGTAATAAATTGTAATAATCTTCTATGACTGTTGATATTCAAATCAGTAAACTGCATGTAAATATCCTTTATATTTACAATAAGTAGAAGAATCATAAATTTGAGAATCTAACAGATATTTTTTACACATATTCACACATAGAATAATATTTCATATTTAACTTACAAGCTAAATTACCATCACTTTTCACAAAACACCTAAAGTTATTGAATGGCTGGTTAAATAACACCATCTTGAATACAGCATGACTAATCTGAGATCATATATAATACATTTAACTTGAAGAGGTCAAATAGATCAAATTCTATTTGAATAGTACACAAGCATTTGTAGCCTGTGCTTGGTCCATTTTATCGGTAAACCTCTTTATCTTTATGGTAGGGGCAGAGGCTTTGAATAAAAAAGCAGTGCAAGGAGAAATCTAAAGCAGATGAATTGGACACCGTCTCTTTGAAAGTTATCTGTAATAGTGTGTGTGCCCATGTGTGTGGAAGAAATAATTATTTTTATAAATTATTTTCATTATCATAATTATATTTTAAAATATTGCATACACAAGGATAAATCGATTCAGCATTGTATAAAACTGAAAAAATGTTGAAGAGGAGTAAGAGGAAACGGTTAGCATTAAGTCAGGAGTGCTGAATCACAGGAAACGGGGTAAACAGATGGTTAGAAAAGGTTAGGAAAATCAAGTGAAATATTGTGCATGTATGCTGCCAAGAGCTCTCCCTGCCATAGTGAGTGAACTAAAAGACAGAAAATGTTATTGTGCAAAAAAAAAAAAGAAATCTCCACCATTTTCCATAAAGTGTTCCTGTGGCTCAATGGTAGAGCATTGCGTTAGCAGCACAAAAGGTCATGGGTTCAATTCCCAGAGAATACACATACTGGTAAAATAAAAAGAAAGTATAGCCTGAATACACTGTAAGTCGCTTTGGCGTCTGCTAAATGCATAAATGTAAATGTAAATTTACACAGAAAAAGAGGAGATTTTGTTTTAATTTTTATTAACGAGAAGAAAATATTCACACATATTTGTATTGACAATCAAATAAAAAAAACAGCTACATCAAGTTTGTTAAGACGACAAAAGGAGTTTAGTGCCAGGAAGTGGGCCATCTGTACTGTCCTTGACCCAGGCAAAACAGGATGCATCACAACCTCTAAAATGATCCATGAGCAACCAAGAAACACCTGCAAAAAGAAAAGATTATCATAAAAGTCAGTCATTCAGTTATCTATTCTGTGGATCTTCCATGTGCCCAAAACCGACAACATGAGTTGTGATAAGACACTTTTTTTTAGGTAACAGGAAGTCATAATGTGCTTCAATTTGACAAATCTGGCTAAAAATAACAATGTCAATCTTTGTCTGCTTGTATTTATGAATATATTGGATGTGTAACCAAAATATCCATGAGATTATAATGAGGATATGTTAAAGGGGTCATATGATGCAATTTAAATGTTTCCTTTCTCTTTGGAGTGTTACAAGCTCTTGGTGCATAAAGAAGATCTGAATGCCTCGTTTTCCTGTTTTTGAATCATCGCTCCGGCCTGACAGGGCATCATTACAATATGGTGAGGGGCGTAACATTTCCGTCTCACGCTTGAGGTATTCGGCCAATCACAACGCACTGGATAGCTGGTCAATCACAGCACACTTTGTAAAGCTTTGTAAAAATCGATGCGTTTCAGAAAGGCGGGGCATAGAGGAGAAACAATAATGTACAGTATGTGGAAAATAATGTGTTTTTTTAACCTTAAACCGCATAAACATTTCATTACACCAAATACACAAAATAATGTTCTTTTTAGCAACATCATATGACCCCTTTAAGCAGGACCTTGCAAAATTTGCAGATCATCAATGACAGTAAATCAAACATTGTTAACAATACTTGACTGCCGTATGAAAGACAGAACTTTAAAGACATGAAAATTCTGTTATCATTTACTCACCCTCATGTTGTTCCAAACCTGCATGACCTTTTTTCCCTATAGACCACAAAAGAAGTTGAGGTTGAGCAAATGATGCCAGAATTTTCAGTTATTGGAGAGGAACAAATATCCCTTTAACAAAAATCCCCCTAAAACTGCTTTCCGTTTGATCAAACTTAGCTCTAACTTTTTGTAATCCTAAAAATATCTCACCTGAGTGCGCACAGGTATTAGGCTAGTAAGCATAGCGAGTAGCGGCATATGGATCCCGCGGTATGTCATACGCAGAGCTCCTGGGAAGCGAAGAGACAGGAGAGAGGCGCGACCGCTCGTACGCGTATCCCTCCGCCTCTAGGGGAGCTCGCCGGATCGGGCTCCGCTCGCGGACATAGTATGAAGAGGTGGGAGCCGGAGGAGGGGGAAGGGGATGGCGCTCATATGGGTCATGGTTAGAGGAGGACAGGCGCTCTCTCACGATCGCTGAGGAGGATGGGGGAGGAGGGACAGGAGGTGGAACCGCGCGTCTATCTTCGAAATAACTTGCTCCGTACGGACGTGCCCGATATTTCTCGTAGAAGTCCACCACCCCGTACGGATCTCTTTCCTCATAGGGCGGTCGGCGTATTGGGTACGCAGGCATCGCACCGCCATAGGCCACGCCACTGCTCCCATACGCAGCCTCACTGCCGTACGCGGGGGCCATGCTATTATCCGCACCAATGCTGTAGCCCGCTGGCATACCGTAACTCATTGCGCTCTCAAAACCCGCGCCCCTTCCATACCCTGGGACGCCGTACCCTGCTCCCCTGGAGAAGCCATGTGAAAAGTTGCCACCGAAGGCCGGCTCGCCACTGTAGCCACGATGAAACCCCCGGCCACCACGTTCGCCACCCGCACCGAACCTGAGGGGCCCATATCCTGCCGAGCCTGGGCCCTCTCTGTAGGAGCCGTTCTGGTCATTTGGGCATTCTTTGGACCAGTGGCCTTCCTGCCCGCACCGATAACAACCCGTTCTCTCTCCCATTCCCGGCGCGGTACGCAGGCGGCTAGTCGAAAGCTTCACGCTCATCAGTTTGCCTTAAGGAAAAGAAAGAATTTGCCATGATATTTCTATTTAACTTTTTAGCATGCACACGGATCAAACGTTCAGTAGGTCAAAGCAGCCATAAACTTAGATTTCACGCTACGTTTCAACACATTTATCGACAAAAACACGGCCAGAATTTTTCAAGTGAAAATCGCCACTATTAGAGTTCAATTATAATTGAATGTCAACGTTAAACACTGTTCGCAACCCACTTACTTCTGTAATCTGACGCATTTCAGAGCAAAACAGGATTTTAAAAAAACGTTATGGCTGATAATTGATAAAAGGCAGTCATTATACTTTCTACTAAATTTCTTAGAAACACTAATAAAACACTAACAACTAAAATAATTTTTGTACACTGATTGCATTTAAGATCATAACTTTATAATGTAAAGTTTGAAAGAAAGATGGATAAATATAATAAGTATGTGGATTGAATAAGCAAAATGAAGTCATCCTAATAATAGATCTCAAAGAGTTGCCAATAGTCTTTGAATAATTACTATGCTACTATAAAACAGTGTTTGTATTTTGTACAGCATATTTATGTTGCATTTAAGTAACAAATAAAGGTTGTTGTACGGTTTTTTTTCAAGAAATGAATTTAATATTTTTAACGCACAGCACCTTATGCCGACATTCACAAAAAAGATCAATAACTAATATGGTGCTAATATTTTGTGCATAAAATATGTTGTTCAAGCAAATAGGGTCAGTTTTTATTTTAATGTTGACTTGAAGTGCATCTTTAACATTACACAAATTTCTGCTCATGAAAAGTCTCACTTTGATGAACGATTTCGAACGATTTCCCTTGCTTTTTAGGATGAAAATAATTTCAATGAAGAACTGATCAGCTCAGTTGACATCCTCTATTGACCTCCATATAATAAACTAACAGTAGAAATCGAATTTTCCTCCACTTATCACTTACCAATTTTTCTACTTACCAACCTGTAACGAGGCTCACTTTTGGAACAAACATAAGATAAAATTGAGCTAAAAGGACCATACTTGTTCACCTTGAAATGCTGTGTTGTCCAAGCCACTGATGGCCTCCATAGCATCTTCCACTCGCTCCATGTGAACAAATGCATAGTCTTTCACTATGTCACACTCCACCACAGGACCATACTCCTCAAACTTGGCCCTGAGTTCTTGGTTGGTGCAGCTACTGCTGATGTTTCCGACGTGAAGTTTTGTAGAGGCCTTGGGCTTCCCTTTGCTCATCTCCACATTCATGGGCAAACCGTTCAGCATGTAATGGTGAAGATTTCGAATGGCTTCATCTGCCTCTGCTTTGTCATCCATGTGCACAAAGCCAAAGTTTTTCACAATGTCACACTCAGATATTTTGCCATACTGAGAGAAGAGGGAACGGATCTCCTCAGCCGTAGTGTTCGGCGAAAGGTTCCCAACAAAGATTTTTACCATTTTAGTAATGTAAAGTCAACGTTCAGGCCCTGTTGCGAGAAAAAAAACAACATAATATTTTATTATTATTTATTATAATATTTATATATTTATTACGACACTGCAGGATGTGTCTTAAAAGACAGGTAAGCTACATGTAATTCTATGATGCCAGAACAAAGGCAGACTTAAAATGATACAATACATATACAAAATATACTCCTGCTTATATTAGACAATAAAACATATGAAATACATATGAAGGAAAACGTTATAAACGTGCGCATTCTTATCGCAAAACAGGACAACAGTAATGTCTAATTGTTAAACAAGTCTTTTGAATCGAACCTTTAAATGAATCGAAATTTAAAATGGTCTGAGAGTCTCTCGAATCAACAATTCAATGACTCGTCGAACAGATCGTATCTTTTGGACATTTTTTGGGGCAAAAAGTAACAAGATAAGCCAAAAATAACACTAACTGAATGCCTCTGCGTCCCAATGTGCATACTATCCATCCTAAATTCTATATTTAGGGCAGATAGTATGCACATCGGGACGCAGGGATTGGATATCAGTTACAAAAAAAAAAAAAACCTTTTTTCAAATATTTTAGAGCATGTACAATCATGCCACATCGGAATGTCAGCGAAACGGAATTGTTCGAAAGAATCGACTCGCGAAACAAGGCGGGCTTCCCATCACTAGAGGACAATGGACAAAAAAGCTACACTTGCTATGCATTGATTTATGACCCGCGCGAGCCAGCAACACCTCAACATCTGAAATATCGATACAACAAGATAAGCGTCGTATCAATAAGTAAAGAATCCAAAGCATTCGTACTGCATATATTATAATAATCAAGTTAGCTTACAGTCCATCTAGCCCTGCAACAGCTAGCTAACCGGGAATACGGGCAGAAACACTGTGGGGAACGAATGAAACACCACAAAATATAGGAAATGTAAGATTAGAGATTAGCTGTTCAGTCAAGAGAACACTTGGCTATTTTGATCCAGAATAAAGGATGTTTTTCATACCTTTTCACGATGCTTGCAGGAGCCGGCGCGAGATGAAATGGCGTCCCTCTTGCGTCGCATACGGCGAGGCTGGCTGGAGAATAGCGTTGCATGGTGTTAACACTGTCCATCCCCTTTTCTTTTCTCCACTCTCAAAGTCCGCTGTAATTGCTTTCAACTGGAGTTTTCGGAGATTTCAAAGCACCACATGGCCAGATAGATCGTGTAATGTTACGTAATAAAGCCTTAAAGTACCAAAAACAACTCAGAAGATCCATTTAATTGAATGATAATCATGTATAAAGAGAGGATTCTATTATTAAAGACAGACAGATATTTGTGTCACCAAAATACTGGTTTATTACAAAAGATAATTGATAAAACACTCCCGACTTCTGTAGGAAATATACAAACTACAGAAAATCAAATTTATAAACATTTTCACAGAGCTTCCCAAGGCACCCATAAAGAAGAATCGCCGGTAAACGCTAGCGGTCTCAAAAGGTGAATAAAGCCCTGAGTGGGAGTTGGTCAGCACATCTAATGCAAATTTCCAATTCACTCACATGTACAGTCCACCTTTCCATCTAGGTGAATCTTCTTACGATGTAAAGATCTCCTGCCATAAACAGTCATTGGGGTGTACAGAACAGAAAACAGTGTGCATCCCACTGAAAGCTGCCCAACTATTTAGGTTGTATATCAAATCATATTTAAAGGACTAGCACATCGGTTAGAGGGGGTAAACAATCAAAACAAGCTCAAAATTCTTATCCAAGCTTCCAAATCGCAAAAACTCACAGACACTGGTAAGAGAAACAAGTTGACCATCCTGTTGAACGCACCAATTAGATACAACACAATTCAACAAGCAAGCACAATTCAAATCTGAAGAGTTTGTATATACCAATCACCTGTAGCAAATAATAAAAAGAATGTTGGAATGTTGAATTTTAGAGTTTGTTTTCCCATAAAGCTTTTTGCAGCCACAGGATTAATTACAGATTGCCACTCCTCCCTAAAAACAAAACTGGCATTATCGCCAGAAGAAACATAACCAGATTGTCCTCACAGAACTTAAATCAAAGAAATTAAGTGGCAAGCCAACCCGACAGGCTCCAGAAAAGTCTTGGAGCATAAAAAAAAAAAAAAAAAAAAAAAAAAGAAAAATAGATTTTATGTTTTTAATAATTT
>NW_015632455.1:875915-882431 GCF_001515625.1 Sinocyclocheilus rhinocerous
AATAATAGTGGATCACAACTTGACTGGGGGAAATTAAGAGACGAAAGTACAATTTAAAATCTCACAAAGTGTCTGTTTAATTGCAGTTAATAGTTAAAATTACGCTGACATTAGACACCCCACCTTACCTCTGGATGTAAGCGAAAAGCAAAGCAAAAACCAAAATCACTTCTTGCAATCATACACAGATGTCTCCATTGGAAAGGGAAATTAAACAGCAGTTTGTGCATTATGGGTAAAACATTAACACGCAGATCTAATAAGCATTGTGATCAATGTGCCTATCCAATCCTGCATCTTTGAAATCCGATGGAGCGTCTGATTGAGGCAAAGTCATATAGGTGGAGGGGAAGTCTCTTCACTTGACAACACCTAAAATAAAAAAAAAAAGGAACAAATTTGTGAGATGAAACATTCGATAGGCATTACTTTCTGACTTTTGTACTTTTTAACCCGAGCAAAGCGGCTCCGCTTACTACTGTACTCGAAACGGCTTGCGCTTTAGAACAGATCACGCTGACATCTCATCTGAGTCATCAAAGTTAACGACCCGCTATCGCTCACCTTAGCATGTGTGTGGGCTTAGTATGCGTATCGAACCCGCTCGGTGTAGTTCTCTCTGGCCCGCGGCACGGCGTAAGTCGATGAGCTCCTTGAGACCGGGGAAAGTCGCGAGCGCTCGTACGAGTATCCTTCCGAACCGGCGCCCACACGTCTGATTGGGCTACGGTCCCGCGAGAAGTACGCCGATGCCGTGGGAGGCGGAGGCGCCAGAGGGCGTCGCTCATAGGGATCGAGGCTGGGAGGAGCCAACCGCATCCTTGAGAGAGAGGAAGAAGAGGGAGGGGGGGGAGGAGGAGGAGGGGGAATAGAGAGAGGCCTGCTATTCTCGAAGAAGCTAGAGCCAGCCGGACGAGCCCGATACTTCTCATAATAGTCAATGCTTCCGTAGCGTTCTCGCTCATATGCGGATGACCTCTCGGGATAGGCGCTCGGCGGCCTGCTTGGGTACCGTTCTCGAGCATCCACGCTGTACTCGCCGTAGCTGGGACGCCGGCTCATGGGTGGGGGAGGGGGGAGCGGCCCTGCTGGGTAACCTCTACTAGGAAGACCTCCAGGGCCGCCCATGCCGTAACTCGGGGCGCTCCTTGGGGGGCCTCTACCGCCGGGGAATCCCCCCATGCCTCCGCCATAGCTTCCATTTTGGCCACGTCCGCAATCTTTGGACCAATGGCCTGGTTCTCCGCAGACGTAACAGCCAGTTTGGTCTCCCATGCCGGGCGCTGTACGGAGGCGACTTGTGGACAGTTGTACTTTGATCAGCTTGCCTTGTGGGAGGAAGAGAACACACGCAAGACAATGTAAAACTTTCTTCCGCTCACGTAAACCGTCATTTTAAAAGAGAATTATTGTATCACGATAGTTACAGAGCACTTAAAGGGTCAGGTTGCCCAAAAATTTAAATTCTGCCATTGTTTACTTGCCGTCATGTCGATCCAAACCCATAAAACTTTTGTTCATCTTCGAAACACAAATTAGGATATTTTAAAGAAACTTCTCAGATTTTTGTTCCTCCACTGAAAGCCTGTTAACCATATTAAATGTGCTCTATGTATGTGTGCTTACAATGTTTATCATTAACTTTTTGAATCAGCAAAGTTTTGGTTACATGAACTTTCAATGGAGGAGCAGAAATCTCCATTTATATATAAGAAATATATATAAATAAAACCTTGCTACGTGTGCTGCGTCAGGCTAACAGAGAATGGTCATACCACTTGCATATCATTGCTCTTTTGTTTGATTGCTTCTATTGTCATCACTTGTAAGTCGATTTGGATATGACTAATGACATGTAAATGTAAAATTGAATTTGTGTTTCCAAGATAAACGAAAATCTTGTGAGTTTTGGAACAACATGAAAGTGAACAGAGATTTTTGGATGAACTCTCCTTTAAATATTAATATATCTGTCTACTGCCAATTATCTAGAAAATGAATTCTCTTTAGCAATTACAAAGAACTGAAAAAGGAGTAGAACATTCTTCCCATTCTAAAAAAAAATGCAACCCTGGGTAACCATGGATTTCGTCGTTTCGAGGTTAATGTTCACCTTGGAAGGTCGTGTTATCCAGCCCACTGATGACCTCCATGGCATCCTCCATTCGCTCCATGTGAACAAAGGCATAGTCCTTCACTATGTCACACTCAACCACAGGGCCATACTCCTCAAACTTGGCCCGGAGCTCCTGATTGGTGCAGCCACTGCTTATGTTGTTCACATGCAGTTTGGTGGAGCCCCTGGGCTTCCCCTTGCTCATCTCCACATTTATGGCTTGACCGTTCATCTCGTGATGGTGGAGTTTGCGGATAGCCTCTTCGGCCTCCTGCTTACCTTCCATGTGCACAAAGCCATAATTTTTCAGGACGTCACACTCTTTTACTTTGCCATATTCAGAAAAAAGAGAGCGCAGATCTTCCGCGGTCGTGCTTGAGGATAGGTTGCCAACAAAGATCTTAACCATCTTTATTGTCGTTTTTTCCTGGACAGAGGGAGCATAGTTGCGAAATGCACGTTATATCAACAGATGATTGATTCCTACATTACTGCTGTGTTGGCTTACAAAACCATAGACATCTTAATCCTATCAGAGGTTTTAGTTTCGATTTTGTGGCTTCTGGCCAGAATGATTTACGCACAACTCAGCATTAAATATGCTGTGTGTGACACTCACGGATCGGATGAAAGTGCGTTGAGTGCGTAAAGTAGATGACCAGGTTCAGTTCTTGGACTTTATGGCGCAGATGAATTATCTCGCGTTGCTAGGCCACGTATCCGCGTGACCACCACACCCAACGTATTAATTCCCTTAAGTTTTATTGGTCATCATTCAAGTGTGTTTTAATGCCCGATACACGATTAAGTACGACCGATGAGCGTCGGTGGAGTTTTCAGAGCTGTAGGCCAATGGATTCGACTGTGTAATGCTAAGCTAAGTTAGCACGACTACATAAAGTTACCCAAGCTAAACGTCGCCTTATTAAGAAACATGCTATTATATTACAGTACTACGCCAGACTGCATTACCTTAATGTAAAATCTAAACAGTAGCTCTCATATAAAGTAATCAAGAGTTATGCAGGAACAGCATTGCCTTACCGTAGCGAGCACGTAATATCACTGGCTGCGAAGATGAATGAAGCCTAAAATGGAGTCGCCCGCCGTCACCGACAGCACTTCCTGTCCACGAATAAACAAAAAACCCAACACGCTTTTACCAGAGTATAGGGTTTTTACTGGCCATTTAGACAGTGTTTAAATCATTAGCATATTTCAAATAAGATAAAAATGAACGCCCAATCATTATTGAGGCACAAATGTAACTAAATACTGTAATTAATTATTTACAACTAATTACGTACTGTGATGGATTACTAGTAACAGTACAACGTACATAACGAAACATTCAATTAGCTTTAATCTTTTTGCCTTTTTATTAAAACAAAACACAATCTATGGATATTGCTGTTAGGAAAATTTTACATTCATCAGACCAAACGGAATAACGCAAAACATAATTTTGCTCCTTTTCAAACACCCTTTAAAGTTTACTTAACTGTTTTTTTTTTTTTTCAAACCAAAAAGCCCGAAGAATGAAATTTCTGTTAAATGATTTTAACTTGTCTGTGATACCCTTTAAAGGGGTCATATGATGCGATTTCAAGTTTTCCTTTCTCTTTGGAGTGTTACAAGCTGATTGTGCATAGATAAGATCCCTGAAGTTGCAAAGACTAAAGTCTCAAAACCAAAGAGATATTCTTTATCAAAGTTAAGACTCTGCCACGCCCCCCTAAAACGGCTCGTTCTAACACGCCCCCACATATCTACCTCACTATGTGGAAATATTACCATAATGCCACCCAAATGTGCACGCAAAGAAAGAAGGCATGGTTTCAGTAACAGCAGTTAGTGTTGAAGCAACATGTCAGGGAGACTTTGTTTTTTCAATTTATTAAGTTATTGCTGTTTCTGTTGGTCCTCACAAAATGGAAAAATTGAGAAAATGTTAAATTTTGAAAGTTCAAACAAGAAAAAAAAAAGAAGGACAATTTGTATGTAAGGCCAGGAGTGATCCAGTAGGTGTTAAAATAGCTTAGTTGCTTTAAATGTAAAGTCACCATTTCAAATACTTTCACATGTTC
This sequence comes from Sinocyclocheilus rhinocerous, assembly GCF_001515625.1. NCBI lineage: Eukaryota > Metazoa > Chordata > Actinopteri > Cypriniformes > Cyprinidae > Sinocyclocheilus > Sinocyclocheilus rhinocerous. The sequence continues at coordinate 880,119 of NW_015632455.1, forward strand.
TAACACATTTGGCAGTTTAGCCCTATATTATAAAGATTAAGCAATGTAAATGCGTTTTAAGATATATTTTTATAATATATATATATTAAAAACATACACATATAAACTTTGTAAATATATACACACATATTAGTGTTAAACTTTTACATGTATACATACATTGTATACATGCATACATACACACTTATACCTTAATACACAACTGCCATATTCTTAAAAAATAACCACCAACACGTAGTTTGGGCAGGGGGGAAAATGTTTTATTGGTTTATTGAAAGTGCATTCACCTTAAATGGAAAATAAATAAAACTTTATGTTGAGATCATTGCCAAAAGAGGCACATGCATTTGGTGTCCCACAAATAAATGAACGAACAGCCATAACTACACATTTTATTGTAAAATAAATACAGAACTAAGAGAAAGGGGGAAATGCATAAGTTAACCTAAAACTTACCCTCAGGCATGAGTTCATCCTAAAGTATATCATCACTTGCATGAGGAAAACATATGGACCCAAATACATTTCACTGAGACACATATACAGTCGGTGTACTAAAGCTATACCTTGAAACAATTAAGTAGTGAAAGGCATGCTGAGTGGTAAAGAAACTAAATGCAACAAGTGACTTACCTGGCATAATCAAACTTAAAAAGGACCACTGATTGTTTAAGAAAACATTGGGAAGTCGATCCACTTAATGAATCAAAATGATAGGATTATTTGGACAGACCAGGAATATTGAGACGCCAATGGTTTAGAGCAGGGGTAGGCAAGTTCGGTCCTAGAGAGCCGCAGTCCTGCAGAGTTCAGCTTCAACCCTGAAAAGAAAAGAAAAACTCACCTGCCTATAGCCTTAGTAATCCTGAAGACATTGATTAGCTTGTTCAGGTGTGTTTGATTAGGGTTGGAGCTGAACTCTGCAGGACTGCGGCTCTCTAGGACCGAACTTGCCTACCCCTGGTTTAGAGCAAAAGAATAGCCTTGAAGACGAAGTGATGGTATAATCGCTTTCATTTCGCCGCAGAAGCAGTTCCATTCTCCGTGATACTCAAACTAGGAAGCATGATGTTATGGGTTTTAATTCGAATACATGTCTAGTATAGTTACTTTTATGCCTATTTAGGCATGTTGAGTTTAAAAGGTTAGCAAGAAAAGCAAAATGACGGACCAAGTTCCAGTCTTTTTATTAAAACTGTTAAGTGTTCCTATGAAAGAAAATGATACAAAGTCCTTTAACTTCGATACTCTGCAACTAAAATCCACACTACAGCACAATTTCAATAAAGCCAGTAGACGGAAAGGTTTTATTGCTGTGGAGAATGTATTTTTACTTGCATGCCGCACTTTAACAAATAGCTTAGAGGGAAAAAAAAAAAAAAAAAAGAGCGAGAAAAAAAAAATGAATTACACAAATGAATTTTTGGTTCAAAATCAAAGTTATGGAATAGTGCTCGTTACAGTAGTTTAATAACAAACGATAAGCTCATTCCAGATTTTAAAGGTAAAAATGTACAGTGAGATACATTGAAGTGTTCTTTGAAAGAAGAATTTTTAATATGCGTTCCTTTCATAGTCTTTACCAAACCACCAAGTTAACCTAATTGACGTGCTCTGGCTTAGTGCCTCTCTCACCTATCAAATGTTAAACAATAAAAACAAGGCAAAAAAATAAAATAAAATAAAGCAGAGTTGACAATTTAGCATGAGGACGATTTTATGCGTGTAAAAGCGGTAGTTTTATAGAATGTGCAGTCTGCAACAGAACTCTTCCACTATGGTGCGCAGGCGAACGAAACGCGCTCTGGCAGACAAAGACGTATCGCGGCACGTGCACCTGGAGACGACGACGACGACGATCTTGTTGAATAATTTACACCTGGAAAGAGAGCAAACCACATGAGTCAAACGGCTGCAGTGCCATCTGGGATTACTGAATCGACAAGCTAAGTTAAAATAAAGATTTGTATGAAGTCTGTTTGATTTATGCGAAGTGAATTTAATTTACCAGCAGAATTTACCATCTAAACACTTCGATATGAAGTTTAGCGTTCATCGAGCAGTGCTATTTAAAAGACCATAAGGCCATTAAAAATTTACGCCAAGGCACTTTGATACAAAGTTTACGTTACTGCTACTTGCGCATCAATTACACACGCAGAGCAGCGTATGTATGTACATTCTGGGTTCTATATTATTTGGCTTGCGGGACCTATTCTCACCTTGGATTACAAAAGCGCAGTGGTGCACTTTAATACGAGTAGCGCGCAGGTGGTGGAGGCGGCGCCGCCCTGTCCGCATAGGGGTCTCTGG
>NW_015632455.1:882561-891578 GCF_001515625.1 Sinocyclocheilus rhinocerous
GGAGGGGGGATTGCACCCGGACGCCGGTCCTCATATGAGGCGGCGCCGTAAGGGCGAGCGCGGTACTTCTCGTAATAGTCGACCACACCGCGTTCGCGCTCGTATGCCGGCGCTGCACGCTCTGGGTATGGGGGGCGTCTGGGAGGCATGGGTGGTGGTGGAGGAGGGGGACCAGGGGGATAGCCGAAGCGACCCCTAGGATAACCAGGGGGCTCAGGACGGTCACCAGGGAAACGGGGTGGCCAGTATCCACTGTCTGGGGGGCCATAGTCTTCCTCCTCGCCCCTTGGTCGACTCTTTGAAATCTGCACATGAATTCGTTTGCCTGCAAGTGTAAAAACAGTTCATATTAGCAAATGTGATAAACATGCAAAAGGATGTGTAAGAGAGTGACAAGACTGGATTTTTTACCTTGAAATTCAGCATTGTCCAACCCCTTGATGGCATCCATGGCCTCATCGGAATTGCTCATGTGTACGAAGGCAAAGTTCTTAATGACTGCGCATTCGGTAACTGTGCCGTACTCTTCAAACAGCTCTCTGAGCTCTTCATCTGCTCCTTTCTCCACATTGGCAACATGAAGCTTCACCGGGCCCTGGTTTTTGCCCCGACTCGCTTCGACGTTGATGGGCGTTCCATGCAGCTTGTATAAATGAAGGTTTCGGATCGCCTTTGTTGCACTTTTGCGATCATCCATGTGGACAAAGGCAAAGTTCTTGATAATGGCACACTCAGTGACCGCTCCATATTGAGTAAACAGAGACTTTATTTCTTCTGCTTCTGCCTGTGGAGGCAGGTTCCCAACGAAGATCTTCACCATCTTTTCTAATGTTATGCAGAGCCTGAAACACAGTGACGAGGTACACTTCAGTGAGTTGCCATTAATGCAATAACAATTTATTATAATTATTGTAATGGCTTTTTGCAAATCAACGCAAAGGAATGAGAACACGAAACCACGCCTGGTGCTAAACTGAAATCGAAAGCTTACACCGTGAATTTCCTGAGAAGCCAATCAAGTCACACCGGTTTATGAAAATACTTTAAATTTGATTTCCCCCTACATACACAATAAATATGACAAAATAAAACGTAATTACGTTAAGCAGAACTTAATCAGTTTCGTACCAAGAAATCAAGATTTCTCCTCACAAGTTCTTATATAACTTACGCCACGTCCTCGTGTGGTTAACGTTACTCAATCGTAGCGGACTATAAAACCGCCACAAACATTCAGTTTATTCACGGCGTATTCTGTAAAGTGTTTATGTTCGTAAATTCACGAGAACAGGAATATAGCAAGTAATCGTCGATTCACGTGCTCATCGCCTTGAGAGAAAACGTTTCTGTTGCAAAGTTTGAATAAGCTAACGTTAGCTTAGTAGCCGTTGCGCGCCGAGATAAACACGTATGTACTACTTTTACATGTAGCCGATTAACAGAGTTTTTACACACCATACGAAAGCTGCTTATATCAAAAGTGTTTTAATGTCGCGTGCTAAACATTTATTTTAGTACAGGCGTTTTAAAGGTCAAAGAACTAAAAAAAACAACACTCACCGCCTGTTTCTCACCACAATGAGGAAGAGGGTGGGTCATTCAATAATATACTTCCTCAGTCCCGCCCACAAGGTTGAATAAACCAATCAAATACAAGTATATGGATCACGCGGAACGTGACAAGCTAGGATTGTGGAACGTTAAAAAGAAACTGTTCTGAATATTTTTATACCTTGGCATTAATTAATAATAAAAAAGAAACCGTTCTGAATGGATGAAAAGTGAATTTACTGTGATTTTTTGTGCAAAATGGGGGTGGAGGTGGAATATGGAAGCAGATAGTACTGCAAGGGATGAAATCGAGATTTAAATATTGCATAGCAGCAGAAAATAAATCAATAAATGAAAAAGAAATGCATCGAAATTGATAGCATTATTGGAAAGTAGAATCAGCTTCTTGGGTAAACATTTATCAACACATCTAACAGTGAATAATCAAGTTTATGTTTTGGTGGGAGTGGTGTGGAAGAAAGGAGAGTTTGGGAATTCTAATGAAAACAGAAATAACAAGAAAATCTCATAATTCTTTTAGCTGCCAACCACAAGAAACTTTATACTGCTTGAGATACAAGTCTCCCAGACAACACCTTATCTCACATGCCACTCAGACAAGTCTTTCTGCTTCTAGTCTTTTCCACAAAACAAAGTCTGCATGTCACTTGGGCTTTTAAATCACTATTACTACAGCTATAAATGGAATTTCAGAAATAAAGATGTGCGAATAGGCTATATATAAAAACACAATATAAATATGTTTTTAGCACGAGGTAGCTGTCTCTGGTTCATTCTACCAGTAGGTTGCGGTAACGCACCACACAAGATTATTGAGATCTGCCCTTAAGCTAAAAAGATATACAGGCTAATGTTTAATTGTTTAGCATGTTTAGATTTGATATCCGTTTTCACTTAAGTGTTTAAACTTTGATTCATGTATATATGCATTCATGAATGTATGTATTACTTTTATAGTTTTAAAATTTTAGATAAAGCACGCTGTTCCAGACCCCATTGACAGCTGAACAAAGACACATGTGAAATATGCGCATTCTTATTTCTTACGCGTTTGAGTCTGCTTCCCGGAAAGATTATGTAGATTACGTTAAAAGATTGTTATTTTGCTATATGATGACGAAACTGACATGCAATTGATTTCTCATCCACTTCCCTGTGGTTACAGTTTTGTCAGGACGTTTTTGGGGAGTGACGGAAGACATTGTAAATGATGGCCATAAACGTGTTCTCGGTCATGTTTATACACCTCTTCTATCTGGTCATTAAACCGATGTCATGTCACAAGACAAAGACTGGCGAGTGCTTTAAGTTTTAACATTCAACTACGCAACAAAGGGTTTTTCTTTTTCATCAAAACGAGAATAAAGCGTGTCTGGCATCTCCAGGTCAAATAATATTTTTGAAATATAATCAAATAGCGAAAGCATAGAAGTCAGTTGCGCAACTCTGGGGTTTTTGAGAGTCACATGTCCCGAGCTGGAAGGGGTGGATTTCAGTGCTTCTGATGCAATTCCCTCTTCGTTTGTTGAGCTCATCATAGTAAAGCGATCTCCGCTTCAGAACAGCACTCCGTTAGTTGCTTATCGTTCTGAAGGTAAGCTGCTGTTTAGTTTTGTTAAACTGGTACAACACTTATTTAGTACGTGTATTTATACTTCAGCGTTTTTCGCAATATTATCTGTGCATTCTCACTTTAATTCAGAATAATACGTTTTGCTGCAACATAGGCTACATCTGTTAAGTGTACTAACACTTAACGAGTTGTTTCTTATCGTTTTTCCTTAGGTTTAACTGTAAACAAGTCAACTCAACCCCACAGAAGTTGCGACCCTATATTTTCACAGAATGAATGACAATAGCAGACTCGAGACTGAAGAACTGCTTACTTGTCTTCATATCCATCTCTTCCACCCTAACCAAGCCAGCCGTCCACTCTTCCACAACCTGCCCCTAAATCAGCCGTACAAAATGGACGCTGAAGATCCACTAAGGCTTGGCCGTGATGGGCAGACCTGCATCTTCGCCCTAAACGACACCTCTGTCTCCAGAAAACAGCTCTCCATACAGGCGTATAAGAAAGCTGGCAGCCCGTTCTTGAGCTTCATGATCCAGAACATGAGCCAGAAGGTCAAACTCATGGTCGGTGGGTCTGAACTGAGATACCTCGAAAGAGCTGAGCTAGATGATAAGGTGCTCTGTCGCTTTGGAAGATATGAACTGCTGATGTGGCAGGAACCAGGAGATTCTGAGAATAAATTTGAGGTCCTGTTTGAAACATGCAATGCACCCCCTTCACAGGAATTGGGCATAGATGTGCCATGCAAACCACCTGTTTTGGATACCGGCATGCCATGGAGAAACTTTGAGAATGGAGCACCTGTAAGCCAAGAGCCACTGGAGTCAGATGAGACAGTTGTTTTAGTATAGATATTTTTCAGACATTGCTCTGCAAGAAAGCAGACATTGACTATTCAGAATTTGCATTTTGTTATTATTATTGACACTGTGTTATTAAAGCAGTCAGCACATCTTGTAAGTAACAGAATGAGATCTAAAACTATGCTACAAACATTGTTATGACTTCTTCTGCAATGCCACTGAACCAGTTTTGTTGCCTACTGTGTCTTTGCGTTCCTCCTTTTGTACAGATATTTTATTACGTATTTTGCTGAATTTGATTGGAATTATTGTCACACACTTGCTCAAAAGGTGCTTTGTGTTTTCTCTTCATTATTGTACGTGTTCATTGCAGAAGTGCTTTTGGCCAGTGTTTTTATATATAATATTTTTTATTGCATTGTATTGTTTTGTAATGACTCTTACTTGATAAAATGGGAATCATAAGCTTTTGAAAATGTGAAATTACTTTGATTGAAGGGTTATTCATATACTTTCATGATATCTAATATAATTAAATAAGTAAAACATTATTTGAAAATGTTTGTTTTCAAGTTTATGCTGTACAAAAACCAAAATACATGGTCTGTTTAATACAACATAATATTTTCCAGATAATATTTTAATAATGAATCATTTGCTTCAGTACAATGACTAAATAAAAGCTATAAGAAACAATGTGTTTTCTTTCTGTGATGGACTGGCCATCTGTCTAGGTGTTTTCCCTGTCTGCAACCCGAGACACTGGGTCAGGCCGGATGCATGAATGTGTTCACACTTTTTCTCACACATTATAAATGAGTTTCTATATAGCTGCCTTTGTATATTAGAAAAGGGGTCCCACAAAAGGGCATCAAAAATTTGCGCATCCTTGGCATCAAAAGGTTTGAAACCCCCTGTTTTAACATTTTTTATGTTTAAGAAACATGAATGAGTAAACATGAGCTGTTTAAATAAGGACTATACTGTATATTTCTTAGTGTTTGTGTCATTTACAATACATATGGGTCTGAAAAGTGGAAATTTGTAATTTCAACAGTTTCATTCAACATTTTTTTTTCTGCTGGAAGATCATATGATTAGTTACTGATCTCCAGAAAGCAGCTGTAAATGTCTCATTTGGCAAACAGCTGGGAATTATGTCAGGCAGGGCTATTATCACCATGGATATTTTATTTCTTTGGTAAGAAAAGTTAATCCCAGGTTACCCAAGAACTGAAAATCACCGGAAGATCACCATCCTTTTGTATTTTAACTATAAACTCTGTAAACTCACCTCCGGTCCTTGTTCTTATAAACAACAGGAGCGCTGATAAGCCTAAGTTACATGGCAGATAGCAGATAGTTTACAGTAAATGATGTCAGTGGTGAAGAGACAAGATCGAAACTCTGATGTAACTCTCACCAGGAGCGGCAGTATTCATCTTTTTGATACATATCTTAATGTATTATTAATAAAAATATAATATTAACTTCAGCCAAAGCTTGTTAAGTAAAAGTTCCTCCCGCATGAGATTGTATGTAATTTTTATGGCTCTGTATTTCAATAGTGATTATTTTAATGGATTTACAATGTAAAAATCATAAAGTATTAATACTGTACCGTCCATATGTTATTGTGATGTTTAAAATGCTGCACTAAGAATGACTGATTTCTTAGAACAACATTGATTGACACAGATGTCTCAGTATCATCACACTGTATTTGCTGGCTTTTGATGAACTCTAGTTACTGAGAGGTTTGGTGAGTGCTTGTGGAGCACTCCAACAGACACATGTAGTACAACAGGTCACCACGAGTCATTGTGATTCAAATCTTTCAAAGAACAAATACTAAAGGAATATAAAATGTGATGAGATGCGGAACTATGTGGAATTGCACAATGTGGAATTGACAGGAAGTCAGAGAGCTATCTGAAAGAACACATTTTTCAGTCATCAGTAAACAGCGATGTGAGAAGATTTTTGGACATTCACAGTTTTAAACTGCTGAGAAATGTTTGAAATTATATACCAATGAACTCAAATGAAATGCACTAGATCTTATTTTTAGTATGTTACATGTTAAAATACACTAAATGTATTCAATAAACGATTGCACTTTGAAAATAGTGAACTATATTAACAATGTGGGGCACAATGCAAAAGGGGATGAAGAGAAGTGCTCTTCAAAATCAAAAGTCAAACTAGAAGGCATGTATTTTAGCCTGCCATTCTATGTCTGCTTTGGATTTCAGGAAAGTTTGACTATACACAGAATCACATTCATGAAAATGGAGAAGAAGGGAAGAAGAACAGAGATCATTTTTTGTAAATGAGGGATGCATTTTGTTAAAATGTGTGCTTTCTGAGTATTTTCGTTAATCTCTGCCTCAGCATAGAAGAGCAAAGGTGAAGAAGTAAATTCAATTGAGAAAATGCTTTTGGTGTTTTAACAATTATTGAATATTAAAAACCGGAATTTGAAGTGTGAAGTTTCAACACCTTGAAACTCACGACAGAAGTCAATAAAGCTAAGCCAACTGAACAAATATAAGATATTTGCAGACATGACATAAGCTTCTTTTGATAAGCCCAGAAGAAAAAAAAAGTATGTGCATAAAAAAAAGCAGTAGAATATGCAAAAAAAAAAACAAACAAAAAAAAAACATTATTGAACAATACTTGACTTTAATCTACATGTTTCATGACAAGACATGATCAAATACAATGCAAACAGAAAAACTGTTCTGTGTAGGCCTACTTTAACATTTACACTTGAATAGCTTGAATAGTTTTGGTTTTAACACTGATTTGAAAGACTTATAGCTAAAATTCTTTCTGCTGGGAAGTTTTTTTCGGATTTCTGAGGCTGGCAGGTTTTGGTTTCTTGTAATAGTTTCTGACATTTGCCACATATAGCCTTAGTTCAAATAAAAAAAGCAGTAGAATATGCAAAAAAAAAAAAAACATTATTGAACAATACTTGACTTTAATCTACATGTTTCATGACAAGACATGATCAAATACAATGCAAACAGAAAAACTGTTCTGTGTAGGCCTACTTTAACATTTACACTTGAATAGCTTGAATAGTTTTGGTTTTAACACTGATTTGAAAGACTTATAGCTAAAATTCTTTCTGCTGGGAAGTTTTTTTCGGATTTCTGAGGCTGGCAGGTTTTGGTTTCTTGTAATAGTTTCTGACATTTGCCACATATAGCCTTAGTTCAAATAGTGCACCATTCTGACACTTCAGCTCTCCTGCCATTTGACATCAGGCACACAGCAGGCCACCAATCAGCAGTCATTTTCTGCTCAGAGAGCAGAAGCTCATTCTATAAATAAAATATCCTTTAAAAGCCTCCACAGGCAGTCACATCTGAACCGGCTCATATTCAGTAAATTATTAGAACAAAAGCACTCTCTTAAATTTTTAGTGTACTGTCAAATGAATGAAACAGATAATTGCATATTTTAGCCACTCGCAACATAATACCGCTGAAGGTCCAAAGCTCATGCCCATTTTAAGTACTAGTTCCATAAAAGCCCTCCTAGAACTTCCTTTCAAATTTAAATACTTTATCGACTAATGTTTGTCAGTTAAAGGTTAGTAGTACCATCCACTCAGCTGTATTTATGGTTACAAGCTAAATTGTGTTTGTGTAAATCTGAAAGGAGGAAATTGGACATTGACAAAATTACCATAACATTACCACAACAAAATGTTTACAATGGCATTATAACATTAGGATCACAAATAGGTATGCAAATACTAAATTGCTCTCTCATACACACAAACACACCATTTTCTAATCATCATGTTTATTCTCATTAGACACATCTCTGCAGCTAGCAGCAAATCCACAAATACAAATACCTCAAGTATTACACGTTCTTATTTTTCTTAGTAACATGCTCTAGTTTTTGTACATCTGCGCTCTGTCATTGCTATCATTCATACATGAAAAAATGCATTAAATAATTTTCACAAGCAAGTTATATTAAATCCATGATTTGTAAGGATCTTAACAAACAAAACAAACCTTTTTATTTATTGCCACAACTTCTACCCAGCCCGTTCAAATGCGTTTTATCTTCTCCTTCCTGCATATTTTTTTTCAGATTATCCAGTCAATCTTTTACCAAGGTTTCTATCAAAAATGTATCGCCCAACGTGGGGCTCGAACCCACGACCCTGAGATTAAGAGTCTCATGCTCTACCGACTGAGCTAGCCGGGCTACATGCTAGTAATTTTATGCTAACGGTTTTTCATTGTTGTTAAGAACATTATAGTCATTATATATATTAGTGGTTACAACCCGTTTCTATTGACAAAAACGTAGATTTAACCCTAAATCCGGTACCAGTGTTGCCAATTTAGCAATTTTGTTGCTAAATTTAGCAACTTTTCAGACTACCCTAGCAACTTTTTCTTCCAAAAGCACCTAGCAACAAATTTAGCTATTTTTAAATTTTATTTGGCTACTTTTAGCAACTTTTGATAAGTGAATATACAGTATTCTATGGGATGATATTAGGCTCAAAATGGTTAATAGATGCACGCACAATTATCCATGTACTGCATAAATTTTATACATGTATCTTACTAAATGTGAGTCACTACACTGAAACAAATGCTTTTCAACCGATGTCTGCAGAGTTAAGAATGACATTAATTTGCACCATTTTGTTCGAATAGAGACATATTTGTGAATACAAATGTTATAGTTTGTATTAAAGTATCATAATTTGTGCATGTAGCGATTAAAATGTGCATTTGTGGATCAGGCGTGCATTCATTCACGTCTCTTCAGAGTCGATTCTATTTGATTCATTTGAATTTTGAGACTTTTGTTCCGCCCTATTATGGGATTACATCTCTGCCACAATTCTGCGCGCGAAATATCATATTTTGAGCGCGCAAAAGTGCGTTTTGCATGTGTGAAGAAAGTATACGAAAATCAATTTTGCATTTAAAATATGTTTTTGGATGTGTGCAGACCTTCTCTTTTGTCTCTTTTGTGTTTCACTAGCTTGCTCACCTGATGCCCGCCCTCAGTGCTCT
>NW_015632455.1:894036-905628 GCF_001515625.1 Sinocyclocheilus rhinocerous
TCTTCACATGAAAAATCGTCCTCTTCACATGAGCAAATATGTGCTTGGCCCGAGCTCAGGCTGAACGGAACGGATTGAACTAAGGGCTGTTTTAATTAACCAGTGTATCTAGATTCTATAGTGTATCTATATGTTTGGTTGACTGTATTTTATTCTGATAATGAACAGGCTGCAGCGTTTGCAATGCTGTAGGCCTATATGAAAGGTGCATTTCTCTCGTACTGCAGAGATGGCTAATCAGCATCGTCAACTTCATCTTTGCATAATAATAATAATAATAATAATAATAGCCTACAAGGAAGGAATAATTGACAACGTGCCGTTGAATTACAGAAAGAAAGAAAAAACCAAGGTACCATCACGAAGTTCTTGTTTGGCAAAATTAATATAAGCTATTCTGTGTCTTAAGACAAGTTAAGTTAGAACAAGTTCAATAAAACATCTTTATTATATTTCTACGGTAGAGGAGAATAGCCAAACCAAAAAGAAACAAAGAAAACACAATGTAACATTTATAAAACCGTACTCAATGGAATGCGCACATGTGACTGGGGCTAGTGCCATCTAGTGGTCGCTGATTTTCTGTGTCTCAGCTGCGCGTGGATCGCGAGCTGTGTGTGTGTGGATTGCGCAAGGCTAAAAGGGCGTAACGAAAGTCTCAAAATTCAAATGAATCAAATAGAATCGATTCAGAAGAGAAGTGAATGAATGAATGAATGCACGCGTGTCGCCTGATGCACAAATGCACATTTTAATCGCTACATGCACAAATCATGATACTTTAATACAAACTATAACATTTGTTTTCACAAATATGTCTCTATTTGAACATGCTGCACATTAATGTAATTCTTAGCTCTGCAGACACCGGTTGAAAAGCATTTGTTTTAGTGTAGTGAGGCACATTTGCGATTTTTTCAAATCGTGTACACGTTAATGAATTGCACTGGGCCTTGTTCGTTGGTAGTTGTGTGTGTGAGCGTCGTGAAATGCTGTAAACTGCGAAAATGAAGTCTCAAAATCCAAATGAACCGAACAAGATCGACTCGAACTAGACGTCAATTAATGCACGCGTGTCACCTGATCCACATATGCATGTATTCCTTTTTGCATGAGCAATTTATGATATATTAATGCAGAACAGAACATTTTTATTCGCAAACATGTCTGTATTTGTAAACATCACTGCACAATGATTTAATCCTGAATTCCACAGACTCAAATTGAAAGGTATTTGTTTGTGGTTAGTAAGATACATGTATAAAATGTATGCAGTACATGGATAATTGTGCGTGCATCTATTAATCATTTTGAGTCTAATTTCATCCCATAAAAACGCATCTCAAAACCCCTTGCACACCGTTTCCAGGAAACATGTCGTTCAAACCGGAAACTGTAGCAAAACGGTGCACACCGGTTTGAGCTTGAACTTGCCCCTGATGCCAGTGCTATGCAACGCATTGCAAATGACCCCAATCAAAAGAAAGCTGGGACGAATTTTAGAAAGACGGTCTCAGATTCATGGAACGCAAGTCTTACTTGGGACAGAGCAATGTACGCTACTATTAAACGAGGGAAAATTTAATCATATTTATCTAAATCTAAAGGGACATCTGTGGATGTAAACAGATGTCTGTGAGATTGCTGGACTGACTTCATTTTATGACATTGACTCATTTGGGACGTTTGCCTGAAATGCTAATAAAATTACGTGCAAAATATAATTATTTAATTATAATTCTCTCTCTCTCTCTCTCTCACACACACACACACACACACACACACACCGCTGTAATAAGCACAAGAATGTATATAAAACTATATTACACGTTAATCACTTTTTTACTTTAGTGAATTTCATTAATACTTTCAAACTGTAGGTGGCAGCATTCTCATATAATTACAACCTGGTTTCCCTGAAAAAAAGATAAAATTCTGTATCAGAAACATTTCTATTGCAATAGAATGAAGACAAATGTGTAATCAGACTTATTCCAATAATATATCATATATATAATTTATATAGAATAAATTATATTTGTGTAAGTTGAAATTTATATTTGATATGAATGTAGACAGATAGAGATGATATAATAATATAATATATAAAAGTATATTTTTAAACAATATTTTTCCTTTAATATTTTTTAGATGCATATTATATATTATATAATATTTTCTACTGTGTCTGTTATTTATGTTTTAATAATATGAGATACATTTCTTTCACTCCCATGAAAGTTAATTAATTTTGCTTTTAAAAGCTCCATTTACTAGCTTGGTCCATTTACTATCCTGGGGTGCATTTCCCAAAAGCATCGTTAGCCAACTATGGTCGTAAGTTCCATTGAACTCTATTGGTAACGACAGAACTTGCGACCATTGTTGCTTTTAAAGAAATGTACCCCTGTTCAGTGGGAGAGAATCACTGATAGTAGTTTTTAGTTGAGCGGTTTCTTCTGTGACCTTCTGAAAGTACACTTTGGCATCAAGACATCTCAAGTTTCTGCATTTTTCATCAAGATGTACAACAGATGTGAGATGCTGTTAGATATGACATAACACAGGTCTCTATTTAGTCAAACCACAGAGAAATCCAGCATACTAAATTGGATCTAATTTTTTATCTTATAATGCCAAAATAAAAAGTTGTCATGCAAAGCTGTGATGACCACATACAGAAGAAGCTTTATGCAGAAAAATGTCCAACTGTGCAAAGAGCACTATGATAAACAGGTTAGTGACAGATTGACATATCCACCTGTTAACCTCTAACACTAACATACCTGCCAGCACTGAAGAAATCATGAGAAATTCAGCTGGCCAAGATCTCTGGAGCGACACACAAGCCAACTCTACCTGCCAAAATCTGCTCTGTGGGCAGCAAAAAAAACATTATGCAACCACCCCATATGGAGTTTAAAGTGATTTTGGAGGAAAATGATACAGGATAAAGATGTGCTTGCATTTAAATTGCAGCACGTACAATATGGACCTCGAGTGCAAGGTTAGAAAAACGGCGAAATCCTAAAGCTTGCCTTTCCACCCAACATAAGGTGTCTATATAAGTTATTCTGGTTATATTTTACAGCTGTCTTGACTCAAAGGAATAGTTCACCCAAAAATGAAAATTTGCTGAAAATGTACACACCCTCAGGCCATCCAAGATGTAGATGAGTTTCTTTCTTCATCAACAGATTTGGAGATGTTTAGCGTTACATCACTTGCTCAGCAATGGATCCTCTGCAGTGAATGGGTGCCGTCAGAATGAGAGTCCAAACAGCTGATAAAAACATCACAATAATCCACAAGTAATCCACACCACTCCAGTTCATCAGTAAACATCGTGTGAAGAGAAAATCTGCGCGTTTGTAATAAACAAATCCATCATTAAAACACTTCAACTTTACCCTGTGGTTTCCGGTTAAAACACAAGTCCATAATAACGCTGTGGAAAAAGTTCATCCCCTGTTGCCCCCTCACATCAAAATCTTCCCACATATTTGTTTAGAACTGTTTTAGACGGTTTTCCCTTGTAAATGGTGCTTGATCTGTGCATATTTCTCTCCTGATTCAGATGAGATGACTTTTTCACTGGAGAAATCAATATTATGGATAGAGGACTCGTATTTTAGCCGAAAGCTAAAATATGCAGCTTTTCACCTCACAAGACAGTAATTGGTGTTATTGTGATGTTTTTATCAGCTGTTTGGACTCTCATTCTGACGGCACCCATTCACTGCAGAGGATTTATTGGTGAGCAAGCGATGTAATGCTAAATTTCTCCAAATCTGTTCTGATGAAGAAACAAACGTATCTACATCTTGGATGGCTTGAGGGTGGGTAACTTTTGGGTGAACTATTCCTTGAATGAATGCCTTTAGCTGAAGGAGCCATCCATTTTTAAAACCTGATGAGCATAGTAGCATTTTAAGGTATCTGCTTCCAATGCAAACGTTTTTCCAAAAGGTAGACAATAAGATTATGCTGCCTTCTAAGACACATCATTTGGCATCCAATTGCAAGCAAGACAACCCCATAATGCACCACAAAATCTTAGTTTAAAAAAACTACACACAAAATGGTGCGTTAAGTCATAAATTATAACAAAACTCTATAATAAACATGCACAGCCTATTGCAGCATTTCTCATGTTACGATCAGGATGGATCGTTTATGTTTTCCTCATTTTTAAGTCACTCTGGATTAAAGTGTCTGCTAAATTAATCAGATTTCAGATCAGGACATCTGGGTAAAGGTGACAGCGCGGTGCTTTCCCTCCGAGATAAAGTTTAACTTTAGGAATGAACACGACAGCACCTTCAAATGACATAATGCTCAATTATTCCCCTTCATTGCTCAGGATGATCAAGTAAAAGCTTGCTCAGTGCCAGCGCTAAAAGCCACGGCTCATTCAATCAAATGAGCTCGACTCCGTCATGTACGGTGGCCGAGAAGTGCAAAGCAAATCACAATTCTGAAAACAAAATAACAAATTACAAACGCAAATGCAAGTCTAAAAAACAAAATAACAATAGAAAGCACAACAACAATTCAGAAAACATTATAACACGTCAGAAAACACAATGACAAATCAGACAAACCGGAAGAGGTAGGTATAGTTTGAGACAACGCCATTGGTTTGGGATTACTCACCGCTGACTGGACGAGACATCTGTCAATCAACGTATACAGAAGAACCAGCTGAAGAACAGCCGTCGTGGTAGAAAGTTCGGAGATGGTATTAAAGTAGCTCAGTTTAAATGTATTGTATGCATTGCCCTTACTCTGGAATAAAAAATACGGGGTTTTATTTACATTTAGTTAAAAGTGACTGTAATTCACCAGCTCCAGTGGCGCAGATGGATAAGTGCGTGCCCTTGTCTTCTTGACGCGATCGACTCGGGTTCGATCCCGCCTTTTGCCGAACTTTTTCGCCTGAATACCTCAGACTCGCGACACGACGCCGTTTTTCACGAGAAACTTGCGTTTCTATTTTCAGGGAGGCCAAACGAAGAGCGAGGCTGATCAAGCATGCATAATACCCATGAAATAAATCCAAACTGTGAAATGTTTTCCTTTAAAGCACAGCTTTCAGCGCAGATCATGCTCAACAATATTTCAAGGAGGATTGCGCCCCGCTGTTATCCTATAAACGTCTTCTGAGGTTATGAGGTTTAACGAGAGCTATGAATATATACAGCCGAGCGCTATAGAGCTTACATTCTTTCAAAATGGGCTCCTGCTGCTTAACAGAATCTTATTTCAGGTCATCTGTTGTTTTATTAGTGATGTTTTCTGAGGCGAGCATCACAAAAAATTCCTTAGACTTACATCGAAGGACCTAGAAGAAGGCATAACAGTTTCTGTTGGATATCGTTATGGTTGTACTGTATGTTTTGTAAAATTGAGCTGTGTTGACACTGAATCTGGCATTTGGCCAAATTTAGATTATTGGTGTTGTTTCTCATTAACAGAGATATCCTGATCGTTTACAATTGGAAAACGGAGTGCGTCTGGCCTTTTTTTCTAACTCCGCAGGGAAGGCACAGATGGTACGGATAGAAGTAGAAAAAGAGAATTATATCACCGTTTTTTGAAACAGAACTTGGCTTAGAATTCACTTTGTATCAGTGCTGTTATTCAGCTTGAGTTAATAAAACCGAGAAAACAAAGAAGGACATAACAGAACAGATGAATCTTTTGCATGCATTACAACAGCAGCCATCATGCAAATCATTTACAGTGGGATCTAAAGTCTGAGAACACCAATGAAAATGCTTCTGTTTTGCATTTTCTAATTTAAATAAAGGAATAGTTCACCCCAAAAATGAACATTTGCAGAGAAATCACCTCCAGGCAATCACGGATCCTCTGCAGTGAATGGGTGCCATCAGAATGAGAGTGTCATGTGAATCAAAAATCCATTGGATTTGTTTTTTGTTTTTAAAAAAATGAATCTTTTTACTTCACAAGATGTTAACTGATGGACTGGAGTGGTGTGTACTAGTGGATTATTGTGATGTTTTTATCAGCTGTTTGGACTCTCATTCTGACGGCACCCATTCACTGCAGAGGATTCATTGGTTTTCCTAATCTGTTCCCATGAAGAAACAAACTCATCTACATCTTGGATGGCCTGAGGGTGACTTAAAATAACTTTAGTATTTGGATCTTCTTTTGATTTCATTATAGCAGCATTCAAGCTGACAACAAAACTTTTATTTTCAGGACTTTATGGGAAAAAATCTCAGATTTTTAATGTGGTAATGTGGATCCCGTATATGTTTGTTCATCAGTTTGGTTACAATGTGCTCTATTTTCATCAGATCTGAATATTGACAACAGGACAATATCAATTGAGCTCTTGAAACACCAGATTCAGAGCATTGCTCCTGTCGTTCCAAACACTCTCAGCGTAATTACAGTGACTAAATGCAATTATCATGTTCATATCATTTTTTATTTATTTTTAAAAAATTTGTGTGTGTGTGAGTTAGTGTGTAAAGTGAGATGCTAATGAAAAGTTGAAAATCACACTTTGTTATCTAATGCATTTAACTTTAATTTTGGGGCTGTTGGATACAGTTCTCATATGTCCAGGTCATATTTTATGCATATCTATCTATCTATCTATCTATCTATAAAGGGAGAAGGCATGATGGCTGTAAAATTAAGATTATTATAATTCTGTCTTTTTTTACAATTTGGGTTGAGCACGGTCTTGACAGGTGTCATGACTCATCCCTAAACAGTTAGAAATATACTTGTACTTCTATTCAGTCATTATGAGAATTACCTTTGAGGTGTGAATCTGCATATCAGCTCCAAGGAAACGATATGCATGCCTCATACAGTTACTTGCACGCCACTTGTCTGGATAAAAACGCCTTTATTGGCGAGTATGTGAAACACTTTGCCAAGTGCAACGCGCAAACACTAGCCATAAGCTCGTGCGGCTAACCTCAATAGTAGCGCGCACTCGTTCCGTTCTGCCAGGCTTACATGACAACACTTATATCGGCTGGCGTGCCATCTGTCGAGAAACGGGACACATATTTCAGGTTTTCTGAACTAGAGCTCCCAAATGAAGGGATGCAGCGCGGTGAATGGGAGAGAATAATGCGGGAGTAACTCAGGGATGTTTTGCCAGGACTGAAGGTTTGATGCCCATCCACAGGCTCGTGTTTTGATGAGTTTGGAGGCGATCGCTCCTGCGTGAATCATTTACCGCAAAGATAACCGGCTGGATTATCGACGAGCAATATGCGGTTGTTGGTTGGTTTTGTTTTGTCAACTTTTTGGCTTTGGGAAGCATCGCTTTCTCGCGTTTATACAAATCACTGGGCTGTTCGGATCCCTGAAGGACCAGTGGAAGCTGAGAAACTCGCTTCAAAATATGGCTTTACTAATTTGGGTCAGGTAAGCATATTTTTGTGTTTCTAATTTATTTTCCTGGTTACTATATAAATGATGGGAAACGCATCTGTCCGTTACATGTCCAAGAGAATACAGCGTCACTGGTATGAGACCATTATCAAAAACTAACAAGTTAGGTCATGCATAAATTACGCAAATATTTACGCACTAAAATGCTCTGCGCAGGGCTTTCATACTTCGCACGCAGCGGTTCGCAGGTGTATTTTTTAAAAACTGGTAGGCAGCGAAAAATCGTCGTGCCAAAATGTAAACAACTCAGCGCTAGAATTATAAGGTGAGTTGTTTAGCAACAGTCAACTAATCATTAACTGTTTTAGCGCTTGGCTAATTAAATATTCACGAGAAGCAACTTTCACGCGCATGTTTTTAGTTTCAGCGAGGTAATTGAGCAAAATGTCAAACAGTAAGATGAAACAAGTTCATTCGAGTGACGAAGAGACCATTCTTTTTACAATTTCGTGGCTCCAATACTAAGACTAACAGAGCGGACTGCTGATATCAATACAGGTTGTCTGCTGTTGCCCAATTAACCCTAATGGCAAATGAAAAGGTTTCTCAAGGGTTTACAAAAATTTATTGGAAATCTGCAGGATTACTTGACTCAGTGTAGATAGTAATGGAACAAGATAACTCAGGATGGTTAAACATGATTGAGTGTGCTTTTAAACAAATGGATCTCAGCTGATTGTACTTCAGGACTCATGTTTTACAATAAAGTAGGAAAAAACTGTTCACTGTACAAAAGTTAACTTAATTAAACATTGAAATGTATTAATAATACTATAAACTACATAGATTCAACTAGGCAAGACATTTTGGAAAATGATTGCATTGCAGCGCAGTCTGTGTAAGTCCAGAACAGAGACAAAAAACGGCCGGTTGCCGATCGCGTAAGTTCCAGGGGAAGCTCCTTAAAGGTACAATAGGAGATCTTGGAAAATGCTAACTTTAGCCTGATAGCACTGAAAGCGAATGTCCCACCCTTCCTGCAATCGCTGTCCATCCACACGCCCCCTGAACGCATTTACACTCACAGACCAGAGACAACATTACTACAATAGGCTACATCAGGTTCCCAATTCCAGCCCATGTTCCGAAGTGAAGTAAACATCAACGTATTTCCCCTGCTCAGGGAGGAGGGAGCAATGAACACTGTGTAGGGATCATATCGATTGGCGCTCGCACCAACAGGAGGAGGAGGGTCGTGTTACTCTCTACACTGCACTCAACCTGAGGGATTCCTACACTTTCAGTCTTTGAGGAGACATGAAAAACAGCGCATACCGCAGGAACGGTATAACGGAAAATATTAGTGGTTTTGAAACCGTGAAATTGTCAAATCGCGGTATACCTTGAAACCGGTAATCGGCCCTTGCCTAGATTCAACAATATGTAAAATTATTACTATTGACATTGACTACTGTAATTGTACTTTTGTGTTTTGATGGTTTTTGATTGGTGTGGCAGCCAATAATAAATTGCGACTTGTTTGGTGATTGGCCCAAATCATGCAAGTGAAGCTGTAACTATTTAATGCAACTTGCTAATGCTAATCCTTTGTATAGTTCTAGTCATATGTTTTCAAGTAGAGGAGAGCAAACAAACTCTACCTGGAACCATTTAGTCATTTTGCTAACGTGTGTGAACATTTCCCTTCTTCTACTTGAAAATTGTTGACTTGTGTAGTGGGGGGAGATTGATCAGCCAGTCAATGAGAAGCAAAACTTGATCTAGTTTCTAACACTGTGAGTAGTAATGTGACGTTCCACTGGTTATTTTCAAATGAAGGTGGGGGAATTCAAAGTTCTGAATGTTTGGAGTGCTTTGGAATGCTTTGGAAGATTGGAAATGGGAAATTTCAGCTTGAGTGTTCCCACTTCCAACTTGTCTGGATCACAGCATTACATGCGAAATTAGACCACCCACACTTGCCTTCTATAAAACTACAACCTCTAAAAACATGTGCACCAACAAACCTGAGCACTTGATTGGCTAATACCTGTTTTTTGTTGTGGTTTAGAGTCCAGACATAGCTCAAAGCATAAATTTCAGTGACATGCTAATTTTATGTGTGATATTACAAAAATTGTATGCTGCGCCTTTAACAATTTCAAGTATCAAAAAGCCACTAGGATTTCCAAATACTGGAAGAGCCTTTGGGTTTCTCTTGGTCGATAGCTGTATTGCTTCATATTCTTGCAATATATCCAGAATGGCCCCTCTATCCTTAAATAAACTCTTCTTAACCGTGTTTACATCGTGAGAACTTGAGAAATCGTACTGTGGATTGTTTGAACACGTTGTTCAGCTCTTGTTTCCCAAGTCAAACGCACTGTATGGAATGCACCTCTCTCTTAGAGGGCCTTAGGACATCCGGAGGTGGTGTTTGCTCAAATTAACTGTCTAAGCTAATAAAATGCCTTGAATTTGGTGTCTGGGAATTCACTTTTCTCCAAAGCTTCAAGATGATCTCCTCAAGCTAACCTCTAAAGTCTGTGAAGCTTTGGTTTGAGAGGATTGCTTGCTCATTGCCCCAATCACAGTGGCAGATCTCTTGTATTTCTTTGTTAAAAGTACAAAGTTGTCTCTCAAGGTTATTTTAAGTCCACTTTGTCACCTAATGCATGCATCTCAGTTCTGCTCAGTGTGTCCTGACAGCAAGGAGAATCGATGTGAGTGAGAAAAAAATAATAATTTGTGCATGCACATGTGCATGGATTCTTCTCCACACCGCAAGCTGTCATTATCATATACTGCACCTTTAAAAGAATAGTTCACCCAAATGTTAATCATTTCATTATTTACTATTATTTACTGTTGTACTAGGGCTGGACGATATGGCCAAAATTGATATCACGATATATTTCTTAATTTCGGTCGATACGATATAATTCCGATATCGATATGAACACTATTTATCTGAAATAGAAATCTTTTGTAATATTATAAATGCCTTTATCATCACTTTTGATCAATTTTAAGCATCCTTGCTAAATAAAAGTATAATTTCTATAATTTCTTTCCCGTAATGTATATCGAAATATCGGAAATGTGTTTAAAAATCATATCACCGTTATTGAAAAAAATTATATCGCGATACATATTGATATTGAATTATTGTCCAGCCCTATGTTGTACCAAACCTGTTTGACTTTCTTTCAATGACAAACAAAACGAAAAGCAACACAGAAGAAAATCGTTTACACAACACCACAGTTCTTAATGATGTCAGCTGTCAAAAAATACCATTAAAGCAAAATACCTTTTTTGTTACTTTGGAGCCCCCAACAGTTATAGATACCAAGATTTGCAAATCTTCCATCGGTGAAAGTGTAGTGATGAGCTTGGATGACGTGTGCCTTGATAAACAATCACATCACGGCCTTGACATCATTGAATGTCTGAAAGAGTTGTGCGACAATCAATCATTGTTTGCAGATACCATTGAAATGAATAAAAAGTACTGTAAAATTAATCTTTCCTGTTGCAAATTGTCTATGACTTCTCTTATAGAACAGCTTTTTTTAGTGTAAACTCTAAAAACAGATAAATCCAAAACCAGTGTTTGATGTTGGTGTTGACGATTAGTATTTTTGCGGCATCTTCACTAAACATGTGCATATACTCCCACAAACATACATACGGTACTCCCACACTCTCAGGAAAAAAAGGTACAAAAAGCTGTCACTGGGGCAGTATATTTTCAAAAGGTACACCTCTGTACCTAAAGTATCCATGTTGGTACCTTTAAAGTACATATTAGTACCTAAAGTGTACTAGGGTTGTGACGGTGAGGAAATTTTCCCACCGGTTAATCGACGTGTGACAACACCGGTAATACCGGTATCACCGTGGGGGCGGGGCGTTCCCTCTTTTCCTCGCTTTTAAATAGCTTAAAAGCAGCGTGCGCATTTTACTTTATCTTTCAAATAGCGGCAATTCGGAGTAAAGCAATTGTTCGTTTTTAGTTCGTTTGAATTTTCCCTCTTTTCCATCGCTTTTAAATAGCTTAAAAGCGCCGTGCGCATTTTACTTTCACTTTTGAATTAGTGGCAGTTGGACGTCAATTGCTTGAATGCAACAACAAAATACAACGTCAAACTCACTTTAGCCTATATATAAAACATAGAACTTTTATTAACAAAACAAATA
>NW_015632455.1:905714-915930 GCF_001515625.1 Sinocyclocheilus rhinocerous
TTTCGAAACTAAATCATCTGCGATCGTCTTGTCTGTCTCACCCCACTCTTCTTGTCAGTCAGCTCGACTCACTCTCCTCACTGGATAAATTAAATCTGATCTGTGATGCGACTGTCGTTCGGCACGCTGCATTGAGCAGCCGCGTTCAGTTTTTAATTGTAGTGTCTGTTCTTTTACTGAACTAAATTATTTTTATTACTATAAAAAATAAAAACGTCAGTGCCACGGTGGGCAAGTGACGTAACCGGTGTCAGCACCGTCTATCGAGGCAAGCCTAAAGTGTACATATTAATACCATAGAGGTTCAAAAGTGAACCTTTGGAAAAGGTACCACCCCAGTGACAGCTTTTGCACTTTTTTTTTTCTGAGAGTGCAGAACAGACATTTGTTTAGAGCGCTAGAAAGAAACAGAAGTCATTTGCCTTATTAGAAGTCAGTGTACCATCAGAATGATGTTGAAACAAGGTTAAAAAAAACTTGTGTGCCATATATTCTGTCTTTAATCATTGAAATGTTCCATCAAAGTTCTAAAATTCCGATTCAAATATGACATCATTCCAAGTTTGATGTCATGAAAACTAAAATGCATTTGGAACATTGCAGTTGTGATGTGACCATTTAAATATGTTGGAAGGAGAATGCCATTTGCAATTATGACATTTAAATGATTACATTTGAGTCTGTTCCTTGTGCAAGGGAAAATTATAGAAAATTATAGACTCATTGACAAAATAACAGCATGCAGGTTTGGAACAACATGAGAGTGAGTAAATACTAAACTATCCCTTTTAGTGTTTGTCTCAGAAGTGGCGGTGTGTGTGATAGATGTGCTGCGTATCACAGTCAGATCTTGAGGGCAGTAGGCATGTGCCAGCTAGACTTCGCCTTCCATGGCACCATTCACTGTGTGCCATATGTCCATGCTACAGAGATTCACTTTGGCGAAAACACTTTTTATGAGGTTGGAACAGCAATCCATGTGCATGAAGCTTTTATACTGGAGTCTGTGTTGATATTGGTTCCTTTTGGGTAGGATAGCCCCTGCCAAGATGCAATTTCTGTCCACCAAAGCTGTCTGATAAAAGTTCATTTCATGGCTTTCTCAAAGTGTGACCGTGATTTCCCATGCTGTTTTTCATGGTTGTTTGTTCTGTAGATCGGAGGACTGGAGCACCATTACCATTTCCATCACAGCAGGGTGGTCCGCAGATCCACCTTTGCCACCAGAGGTGCTCACAGCTTCATTCACATGGACCCGAAGGTAAGCCTTCCCTCCTGTGGCCACATTACCATCACCAAACCCTCCACCGATGACAAGAATGACACTTGAAATGCTTGCAAGTTGATGGAATAGTTCACTTAAAAATTAAAATTTAAAGAAAATGTACTTATCCTCAAGCTATCCAGGATGTAGATGAGTTTGTTCCTTCAGATTTGGAGAAATGTTGCATTACATCACTTGATGCTCTGCAGTGAATGGGTGCCGTCAGAATGAGAGTCCAAACAGCTGATAAAAACATCACAAGTCATCCACACCACTCCAGTCCAGCAGTTAATGTCTTGAGAAGTGAAAAGCTGCATGTTTGTAAAGGCCCTGTTTACACTTGGTATTAAGATGCGTTTAGGTCGATCGGACCAATGAAGACACATACCCGTTTACACCTGGCGTTTTAATCCGTCTCTTCTGTCCACTTTCGACCACTTCTGACCAGATTACCCCCTGTGGTGCTGATTACGTCAAGAGGAGGGTAAATGGGCGTATCCCTCTGTCGGCGTCAAAACACGAGCGGGAGGACTAAAGTTATTGCGCACTAATATTACATCTGCTTGTACTTACTGCTGTTGTGTCTACATCACGAAAGCAATCCGGTCGAATGCGTTTTCGACTACCTCTAGAAGTGGTCGAAAGTGGACAAGAAAATGTTTCACACCCCGTTTACACCTGTATTTAGCGTTGCCCACTTGTGATCCGATCGACCAAAATGCATCTTAATACCAAGTGTAAACAGGGCCTAAGAAACAAATCCATCTCTTGATTTTCGTTTTTAACTACAGACTGTTGCTTCCAGTTGAAATATGAGTCCTGTATTCAAAATATTGCTTTCTCCAGTGAAGAAGTCATCTCGTCTGAATCAGGAGAGAAATATGCACAGATCAAGCACAGGTACAAGTGAAACGAACAAACTGACTAAAACAGATGGTGGAATTTGATGTGAGAGGACATCAGAAGATGGACTTTCTCACTGCAGGAAGCATTATTATTTATTATGGATATTTTGGCCAGAAGTGAGTGTTTAAAGTTAAAAAGCTTTAATGATGGATTTGTTTCTTACAAACACGCAGTTTTTGGCTTCACAAGACATTAACTGATGGACTGGATTGGTGTGGATTACTTGTGGATTATTGTGATGTTTTTATCAGCTGTTTGGACTCTCATTCTGACGGCACCCATTCACTGCAGAGCATCCATTGGTGAGCAAGTGATGAAATGCTACATTTCTCCAAATCTGATGAAGAAACAAACTTATCCACATCAAATAATTGCAGCCTTAGTGAGCATAAGAGACTTTTTTTTTTAAAAGACATTTAAAAAATCATACCAACCCTAAACTTGTAAATGATAGTGTACGTTAACAAAAACAAAAGTTAAAATGGAAGTTTGCAGCTGCTGTCTTCATGAAAAGTCTCATTTAGTTGATCTAAATGGCCTCAAACAAACCTACTGAATATATTTAAAATATATAATGCATAAACTTGGCCCTGCGCAGGCCATCTGACACACAATCTGAATCTGTGCTGCTGAATCATAAACACCCGCTGATGCCGGAGGGATGGTAGTTAAAATTTACAGCTAAATGTGGCAGCAGTGGTGCATTTATAGCATGTTTCATTGTCCGCATGTCCTGCAGTGTACTGTGTTGTAGTGAATCTAAAAAAAATGAAGCTTTATCTTTGACTTTGATGGCATGATTTTCAGTATGGTGCAGTTTCTGATGTGTCGTAAGTGTCATCACGGACAGAAGGAACAATGTGTCATAAGGAATGAAACAGACTAAAACTAAAGATGTGAATGAGTATTCAAGAAGTCATGTAAACATTTCACAAATTGAGTTCAGCTATTATCTAAGAGGCCTCATTTTCAATGGTATCTTGCAGTGTGATTTTTTTCAACACTGTGCAGGGTGACTTTCAGCCTGGGGTGGTAAAAGCACTCAATGCTCAATATTGCATAATTATGCAGTAGCACAGATGGACCCCCTCCCACCACCATGTACAATGACCGAAATTCACAACGTAAATCTATATCTGAATCTTTATGGAAAGTAATAATATATATATATATATATATATATATAGAGAGAGAGAGAGAGAGAGAGATATGTATATATTAGGGCTGGGCAAGTTAACGCGTTATTGTCGCGTTAACGCATTAATTGATTAACGCCGACAATTATTTTATCGCGTGTTAACGCAGTTTTTTATTATTTATAATGTCCATTGCTCACTGGCTCTGAATATACGTACAGACAAACCATGGGTCACAGGAGGGGTGGGATATTGATCAGTACTGGCTTGGGATGGGTGACATCACGCGTCTCAAGATACCAATGAGAGCATTTGGGGAGGGCCAAGACTGCAGCAGCGCAGCGCTCACGACTTCATAAGTGGGAAATAGGAAGTTTCCGATAGCACGTGAAGACAGCAGAGAAGCGCTCTCGCTCAGCACAGTGGAGTGCATCGTTTTGTTAACTTTGTGGTTTATTATTTTGAGTCGTTTGGGACGTGGTATGAAAAACGTGCACAATACATTACTTTTTAATTCATTATTGAATTTTGTGCATAACAATGCGATTAAAAAAAATTAATCGTTGCCCAACACTAGTATACAGTATATATATATATATATATATATTCATACAGTGCTTAATTTGTAAATGAATAATTGCTGGATCCAAAACAGCAATTAAAAGGCACTGTGACAATACAACTTAAGTTTTCTCGGAACATTCAATGACGTCACTAAACGGTGATGCCACAATTATATAGAGAGCATCGTTCACAAGTTTCTGCAT
Source organism: Sinocyclocheilus rhinocerous (assembly GCF_001515625.1). Classification (NCBI taxonomy): domain Eukaryota; kingdom Metazoa; phylum Chordata; class Actinopteri; order Cypriniformes; family Cyprinidae; genus Sinocyclocheilus; species Sinocyclocheilus rhinocerous. Next base: position 909,788 of record NW_015632455.1, read on the forward strand.
TAACCTAACTAGGGCACAGCTTCAAACCCTGGGTCAAAAATGGGTTGCCAGGATGATTTTAGGAAAATGTATATCTAAGATACATTAAAAATAACAAAATTTGTTTTCATAAAAATAAAATTCAATCATAGTATAGGTATAAATATGCAAAAAATATCTGACTTAAATAAGTAACAGTTTTAAATAAATCCTTGCTTTATTTTACAAAATCACAAATGTTCTGTTGTTATTTTGAGTGTGCAAAAATAAAAGTTTGCACACTCTTTAATTATGTCTTACTCTTATCTGTATGACCAAAAATTATGTTTTATTTTTACAACTGAATTTTAAACATAAAATTTCATTACAACTGAAATTTTATGTTTCAGTTGTTCGATCGCGCCGGCGCCTCGCGCGCTCACACACACACACACACTATGGAAACATTTTGTGCCGAATAAGAGGTACGTGAGCCCAATTAACGCCTGGTACTTTCAGTTTCGCTTTGTTTTGGTTTATATATTTTTATTTCATTCTTGTTCGGTTCTGAATACTGTTACATTTATATGATTTGTTTTGGAGTGAACTATACTAACGTATAGCTATGTTTATAGTGTTTATACATTATAATAGTTCACTTTATTTGGTATTATTATTTCTGGTATTATTACACTCTCTCCAAACGTTCTGCTGCTCACAAAACATCAATGAGAGCGAGTTTGAAGAAAGCTGACTGGTCACGGTCAAAAATATGTTGAGGACCAATGCATAACCTCCAAATATGCGTTCTCATTGTCCCCACAAGGACAACATTTACTGGTATTACTATCCTTGTGGGGACATTTGGTCCCCATAACGTGATAAATACCACACACACACACACAGACACACCACATATTTGCAACTCAAACATCGCAGTCTGTTCATTATCAAAATAAAATTGGCTACAGTCAACCAAAAAAAGGTTACATTGGTCAATTTAAATAGTCTGTGGTATAACTGGTCCACTTTGTATGCCAAGCACATTTTTGTTCATGTGAAGATGATATTTCTGTCGATATATGAACGCGAGTGAAGTACAAAGCCTCTACATTATAAATAATAGTTTCATTCAAATACATCGCGAATATGGAAACATTTTGTGCCGAATAAGAGGTACGTGAGCCCAATTAACGCCTGGTACTTTCAGTTTCGCTTTGTTTTGGTTTATATATTTTTATTTCATTCTCCCGGAACAGGATCCGGCAGGATCCGGCTCAAATTAAGCACTGTATTCATACTTTTTTAAAGAGCAGGTCATATGGTATTTTAAAGTGTCCTAATATTGAATATCTTTATCATGCACTTTTTGGATTAACAACTTTGCAGACTGTTTTCAATTATGGATAGCTACGTTATAAACTGCAAAAGAGATATTTTTCAAAAACCCATATGACCTGCTCTTTAATACTTTTTTTGCACCATTTGATGCTCATCTTTGCAGGACTTATCACTGATTTTTGTAGCCCAAAATGACTGAATTTGCTGCAACTTTTCTCAACTTTGTCTCATAAATCCATTTTGTATTACGAATATCACTTACTCTTAATTGCTTTATTCCTCTTTTGTAAGTTGCTTTGGATTAAAGCATCTGCTAAATGCATTAATGTAAAAGTAACTGGCTGAATTTGCATTGCAGTTGCAAGATCGCAAAATCTTGAACAGACTGGTTTATACATCATCAAAATGAACTTAAACTAAACTGAAACACCTAGGAGGTGGAGCAACATTTATATGGGGGACACTTTTTAGGAAATAATTATATTTTTAGACTTTACTAAGGGCAAAATTGTAGTTAGTCACATAGGCTATACAAAATATTTCAAAGTATTTTAATAAATTGAAACTGTTTTTTACAGTCCCACTACATCTAGAGCCTATTTACCATTGTTTGCCTTTAAGCAAATCAGGTAAGAGTTCCGGTACTGCTGTTGAATATTAATTATGACTACCCAATGAATATTCATGAGTCAAGCTGCTAAGTTCTGTTACAATTGTGTCCTCCCTACTTTTCACATGGCTGTTCAGCCTCTCCATCTTACACGTTAACTCACATCGGTCCCGGACGCATTTATTATGACGAGCAGCCGTGTTTGTCCAAGACTTCATTTGACAGAGCAGCCAGGCATTCAAAGTCAAGCTGTTTCCAGGGTTTGGAAAGCGGCCCTCTCCTGCTAAGATTATCTCTTCCCGACAGCAGGCATCTCGGGAGTAATAAAACAGTCCAGGTCTATTGGAGGGCATCTGACGGAGGGCCTCTGATCATATCCTGCCCCGGGCCATGTGTACAAATGGTGCGGCGTGGCAAATGCCCAATAACCCATTTCATCAGTGTCAGGCCACAGGCAGAGGCCATGCGAGGCGGCGCGAAATGTTTTGTAACCGCAAGCAAAGAGCTGTCAAGCCTGAAAAGAACATAAAAAACAGCTCTTCCAATAGATGTGTTGTTGTCCTCACAAAAGCACACTGATTTTATTTTATCTTTCATATATGACATGCAGTGTTCAACCTGCTGTTGTTGCATTGAGATAAAAAAAACACTAGTGTTCAATAAGCAATTACACTACTGTTCAAAAGTGTGGGGTCAGTATCATTTTTTTTTAAAGAAATAGTGATAACAGAGATGCATTACATTTATAATGTTACAAAAGATTTTTGTTTCAAATAAATGCTGTTCTATTCATCAAAACATCCTGAGGAAAATGTATCCGCATTTTTGTTTCCAAATACATAAATAAATAAATATGAGCAGCACAGCTGTTTTCAACATTGAAAATAATAATAAATGTTTCTTGAGCAGCAAATCAGCATATTAGAATGATTTCTGAAGGATCATGTGACACTGAAGACTGGAGTAATGATGCTGAAAATACAGCTTTGATCACAGAAATAAATTACATTTTACAATATATTCATATAGAAAACAGTTATTTTAAATTGTGATAATATTTCACAATATTACTGTTTTTACCGTATTTTATGACTAAATAAATGCAGCCTTAGTGAGCAGAAGAGACTTCGAACAGATATTTAAAACTTACCAACCTCAATGTGTTTTAAATGGTAGTGTACATTTACTGTATAAATAATAAAAATAAACAATTCTTTAGTCAAGTAATATAGTTAATGAAACCATAGATCATTCTATAAATTGTGCAACTCGATGCATTAATGCAGAATGTGCATTTACAGATATTTATCTGCATTTAATTGGATTCAAATGAACTATCATTTATATAACATATACGCAACAGTCCATACTTCAAATCAAGTGAAATGCATAGTCTTTTCTTGTTATTCAGTACATGAGTTGTTGAATTGGTGTGTGACATACTATACTCGATATAAATCCATTTAAAACAGCCTAAACAACTAATTTTGATGTTTTCATTTTTGTATAACAATAATACATGCCGTTTTCATGAAGTCATATTTATTGAGACATTACTTTTTTATGTTTTTAACGTGTCTTTTGGTGCTTTATGTTATATATCCTAACTATATATCTTAACAAGTTAATAACTGGTTCTTCTGAATCAGTGATTGAATGAGCGAGTCATCATTAGACTGATTCAACCTAGTAGAGAAACTCATATTTTTGAGTCTTTTTGGCTAATGCATTCAAAAGAACAGCTCATAGGAGTCATTTGTTCATCAGTTGCCTGATTCAACAATGGTTAGTTGCAGCTTGTTTAGATGTTTTTTTTCATTGCGGCACCCAGTCTTCCTCTCTCATCACATTCATTTCAGCTGGAGATTCATTTGTGGTTCAGGAGTTTTTCAGTATGATTCAAACATGTAAGAATCATTAATACAACCAAATGTCATGAATGTCATTTGGTACTGTTTATTTATTTATTTAATGCTTAGAACCAATTTTGAATAAGAATGTGTACTTGTGTACCCATCCATGCATTTATAGCACTGGGACTGTAACAGAGAAAGACGTAATTATTGCAGTATGTGATTTTCATTACATTTCCCTCTGGACCTTTTTAATGAAAGCAAGAAAGCGTAGTGCGCTAGTGATTCTAAAGTTAAGCTCTTCTGAGAGGAACCACAAATTCGGGCATTGCCGCAGGACAGATAAATCTACAAGCATGGCTGGGTGACTTTTCTAATTAGAAGACTAGTGCGCATCCCTTATTTACAACAGATGATGCATTTCAAGGGAAGGATACAGAGATCTAGATGGATCTGGATGTGCTCAGTGCTGCGCTAATCGATATGAAATGCAACTTTTTTAGACACACACATTCATTGTTGGTTTTATATTAAGTATTCAAGGTGAAATATGATTCCACTAAGCAAATGTAATAATTATAAAATGAAATAGCTCATACTTGGCAGAGCAAACTCCTTCACTACTGTTAAAAATAGTTTGGGGTTAGTAAGATTTTTTTTTAAGGAAATAATGCTTTTTTTATTCATGCAGTTTATTGAAAAATTGATCAAAAGTGGCAGTAAAGACATTTACGAAAATATATTTGATGTAAATGCTGTTTGTTTGTTTTTTTTTTTAGAAAAAATCATGGTTCCACAGAAATATAAAACAACACAACTGTTTCAACATTGAAAATAATCAGAAATGTTTCTTGAGCAGCAAATCAGCATATTAGACTGATTTCTGAAGGATCATGTGACACTGAAGACTGGAGTAATGATACTGAAAATTCAGCTTTGCATCACAGAAATAAATTACATTTTAAAATATATTCACATAGAAAACATTTATTTCAAATTGTAATAATATTTCATAATTGTACTGTTTTTACTGTATTTTTAATAAAATAAATAAGCATAAGAAAGTCCTTTTAAAAACTATAGTGTATATGACATTAATGATTCTCCGAATCATGACTTCTTGAGGTGTGCTACTACTTTTCTAATTGAACAGACGAATAATTTGTCTTGTGTTTCATAAAATGGAATTATTAAGAAAATCTCTCAATATGACTATATTTTTTCCTCAGGCTGGATTTGGGGAAGCATGTCTCGGAGTACTGTATTCCCATTTGTTCCTCCTCAGAATCCATTGACTTCATAAGCCTCATGTAATGGAAAGGCTAGAGAGTGACTAAATACAGCCGTGTTTATGTGCATGCAGGTGAGCCGAAACTGTTTAGTCTTTGTTAACCTGGGCTCTTTCTGCAGGTTGACTGGGCGCAGCAGCAGGTGGTGAAGACGCGAGTCAAACGTCACGCCAGGAGCGACCCGAGTTACATCCACTTCAACGATCCCAAATGGTCCAACATGTGGTACATTGTTAGTAGATATTTCACACATTCAGTCCTGTATTTCATATCTGCGCTGTCTTTACTTTTGACCCTTTTTTCTAATGAAGTTATTTAGCAAATGAATCGTTGCCGTTTCTAGTGACTCCTAGAGAAAAGGGCCAGTGATTTGCGCTTCATTAACCCAGCTCGTTTGTGAAGCTCCTGTTGTTTTATTTGTTTTATAGCAGGGCTGTTTCCTCTGCCCTTGCCTCATAAAAACCCAACTGTGTGAAAGCAGTGTATGTGCACCAGTTTGTTTCCCTAACAAGCTTAAAGCTATTGAATTACAAATGAATTTATGTTGTGGGTTCCGTGCAAACGGCAAACTTCAGGTCTCTCTCGTGAAACCAACACGGAAGTGACTAAAACTGCAATTCATCGACTCATATAAACAGACTGGCTCCAAAAGGGAGTCAGTCCCATAGACTCCCCATGTTAAAATGCCCAACTTTACAGCAGAAAAAAATATGTTTACAGCCTGGTACAAAAAGTGGTTTTGGTCTATATAGCTAATTTTGCCCTTCATGACAACTGTGAGGGGGGTGACTGTGATGTCGGAAGAAAATTAACGAACTGTAATGCTAACGCTGGCACCTATCATGCCAAATTACAGTCATAAGCATCATTTCATCATTTAGTTGTTCAAGAATCAAGAATTCCCTCAACAAGCCAATGGTATTCCAACATATAAGCTCTGTGACCAGTGGCGGCGTTTCACAAAACCATAGGGTATGGTGCGCGGGGGGGGGGGTTGATAAATAATACGTCAGTGTTGGTATTGTATCAGACATTTGCACTTAACATTATATGAAAATCAAGCTCAAATGGAGTTAACAAGGTTTTTGACCA
>NW_015632455.1:915957-923795 GCF_001515625.1 Sinocyclocheilus rhinocerous
TAGAACGGCCGCATCTGAGGCAGCAAGTGCATTGCATTATACGCTTTCATCAACTTTTACAGGATATATAACGTTTATTGTAGCTATATGGGTGCTTAGTTTTTCTTGTTGTTTAATATACTTGGCCAAAATCTCATGATATACTTAGAATTATGAGATATAACCTCAGAATTACAAGATATAAACTCAGAATTGCTGGATATAAACAGAATTGTGAGACAAGAAGTCAGAATTGTGAGATATAAACTCAGAATTATGAGATATAAACTTAGAATGATGAGATATAAACAGAATTCTGAGACAAGAAGTCAGAATTGCGTGATATAAACTCAGAATGATGAGATATAAACTTAGAATTATGAGATATAAACTTAGAATTATGAGATATGATTAATTATTCATATTTCCCATGAGCTGATTCGTTACAATTGCGAGATATAAACTCAGAATGATCAGATATAAACTTAGAATTATGAGATATAAACTTAGAATTATGAGATATAAACTCAGAATTATGATATATAAACTTAGAATTATGAGATATAAACTTAGAATTATGATATAAACTCAGAATTGTGAGATATAAACAGAATTCTGAGACAAGAAGTCAGAATTGCGAGATATAAACTCAGAATGATGAGATATAAACTTAGAATTATGAGATATAAACTCAGAATTGTGAGATATAAACAGAATTCTGAGACAGAAAGTAAGAACTGCAAGATATAAACTCTAAATTATAAGATATAAACTCAGAATTGCGAGACAGCCAGAATTGTGAGATAAAAAGTCTTTTCTATTGGTTTTTATTTAGTGGCAGAATCTGACTTCCATATGATCCACTGCACTCTTTTTGTGCTATTGTGGACGAATGTGATTGCATTATTATCTTGCATTATTTTGAAGAAAATTCAGTTTGTATACATGCATCTCTTTTGGATAGGTTTTCTTTGTGGTATAAAGATATTTTTTTTCGGCTTCTGCAGTTTTCAGAAAAGTTTGAAGAATTAGTGATTTTTTGATAAATGCACCTCCTGGAACTTTAAAGCTTTAAAATCCATCTCACTGTGTGATATATATTAAATATATATGTTTTTGCTCTACAGTTTGAAAAACACTACAATTGGACAATACTATAAATATAAAAATACTATAAAAAAGTTTGATTTAGAATAGCTTGCAAGAGTGTGAATATGAAAACAACTAGTCTGTAAATATGGACTAGTGTAGAAGAGTTTACATCAGAATATTGTCAAGTAAGAATTGAAACACAGCCCTCTGAATTCTTCCTTTTTCTGTTGCTTGTCTTCATTCTGTGCTGTTTACTCTTTGTGAGTCTGGTTTGAGAGCAAACAGGTAAAAAAATGAGAAGAAAATCTGTGAATCAGTTCTGATTCAGTGAATCGACTCAAACTCAGATTCAATGATTGGTTTATGTCATATTGGAGATTGCATCTGCTCTATGATGATCCAGGAAGCAAGATGGGGGTTAAATGATTCATACAATAAGAAAGCAGAGGCCGAACAGTCTGTTTACTGAATATAAATCTTTTCTCTTTGAATCTGAGCTTTCCAAGTCAAGCCCTAAAAGGACAAACACACACACACACACACACACACACACACACACACTGTTACAGGCAAAAGTAGCTTCATGAGTTGTCCTTCTTCACTCTATAATGATTGTTTATGTTTGCGCTTTACTTTTGCACCTATTTCATCAAGCTTCACATTGATTACTGATTGAAGAGTCGTCTTGGAAAAAAAATTCCTGAAAAAATTTGTTGCTCTTTGTTAATTTTTTCGGCTCCAAAGTGTCTTCGAAGAACTGTCGACCTTGTCAATTTTATGCAGATCCTTTTGTTCTCCATATATCAGTATCAAACACTAGACGATTAATGGTTAATCCATTAGAGCTGATGTTTTCAGACATTATTAAAGCACATTCTGTGTTTATTTGCACTCGTATGATTAATATTCCAGCACAAAGGAATCTGAGACTGTTTTCAATCCGTCCTCTGAAGTTGACTTCACACTGGGACGTCTTTGTTGATCGTGTCCTCAAAGACGGCGTTGAAAAGAATCTTAAATGAGACCCTCAAGGACACGCAAACCTCTGCTGCTGAATAAACATGAATCGTCCCGTTTAATTTACAGGTTCATGCGGCCGTTTGTTGTGACATATTTCCTCACAGAGGGATTGAGTCATAAGGTTACTCAAGTAATAAAGGCTTGTGTTTCTGGAGAGCTGAGAATATCGCTTCGGCCTAATTGTCTTCCAATGTTTCCTGTTTTCAAAGTCAATGCGTGTGTCTGAAACTGATTGCAAGTGAAGGCATATTCACGTTGATGTTGATGACTTTTCACTCTTTTCCAGCACTGTAGTGATAAAAACAGCCGCTGCCGTTCAGAAATGAATATCCTTGCGGCCTGGCAGAGAGGCTACACTGGTCGAAATGTGGTCGTCACCATCTTGGACGACGGTATTGAGAGGAATCATCCAGATCTGGCGCAGAATTATGTGAGATTATCTTGATCTCCTTTTGCAGATAATTGATTATTGCTGTAAATGCATTTTATTTAGGCAAGACACTATAGGCAGAAATATAGTTTTTTTCTTGAACTGGTCAATTGTTGAGATTTTGGGCTTTTCATAACTTGTCTTCTTTCAGACTAGTAACACCCAAAATACACTTTTAAGTTTATTTTATTATACTTTATCATTTTTTTGTCTGTAGATTTCAGTTATATAGATATCTTTAAAGTCGAAAAATGTTAACAAAACAAGAATTTTAAATCTGGCTTTATCCAATGTTCAGATTTCTGTTCTGGAGATGTATGCAAATACATATTTAAACAGATAATACCTCATTTGTATATTTAAACATAACATTTAAAAAAACTTGTAATAAAAAATGTTTGCAATTCTTGATGAAATCAATCAGCTGTGGAAGATTGTGATTAAGTTCATTTATTTATTATTAACTGATTATTAGTTAATTTTTTATTTATTATAAATTTTTAGTTTTATCTTTGGGTGTCTTGACTTAAGTGATATTTTAATATCATAAATATAGTATGATAGTTTTATTTATTAATATTTTATGCTTTATTTTACATTTAATTTAATGTCCATAGTTTTTTATTTTTATTTCAGTTTTAGTTTTGTTATTTTCCGTTTCAGCTTTAACTTAAACTTAACAAAAATTAGAAATATTTCCTTGGCAACTACGCTGTAAAAAATATTTTTTAAAGTTGTAAATAACTGAATAAATTATGATTTTATTATTATTTATAGAGTAGGTTTTTACAAGAAAGTACTATTTCACTATTTTTACTTCAAAGTTTCAATTCAGTTAATTTAATTCAGTGCATTACTTGCTGTTTTTTTTTTTTTTTTTTACAACAATTTTTTACCAATTATTCAATATTTTTACTTAAAATTTTCACATTTAATTCAATGTTACTTGCCATTTTTTGTAATTATTGGTGAAATTTACTAGCAGTTTTTACGCCAATTTTTGTTCAGTCTAATATTTACTCACAGTATAACTGAAAGCTTTTAATTTTTTTGAGTTCATGTAAATGTTTTTAATAGTTTCAGTTTTAGTTAACAATATTAGCACTGCTCAACACAGTATGATTGATAAAATTATTGTTTGTTATATATTTTAGCACTGTAGATCTCTAGAGTAGAAAACAAAATGTTAATTTCACTCTAAATTTCTCAGATGATTTATTCGATGTGTTTTGTGCGTCATTTAGGACCAGCTGGCGAGCTACGATGTGAATGGAAATGACTACGACCCGACCCCACGATACGACTCCAGCAACGAGAACAAGTGAGTCCTGATGTCCTCAAAACTACTCTTGTATTTTTAATGCATTCTGAGAGCTCTCTCCCATAGACAGCAATGTAATTACCACGATCAAGGTCCAGAAACGTAGGACGTAGATCGGTAAAATAATCCATGTGACATCAGGGGTTCAACCGTGATTTTACGAAGCTACGAGAATACTTTTTCTACGCAAAGAAAACAAAAATAACAACTTTATTCAACAATTTGTCTCCTCCGCGTCACCCTGGTGCCATTTTGGAGAATATCCACTGAACGTAAACAACGTATGCTATTCTGTGTCAGCTGTGTCATGCGGATATGTTGTTTTCGTTCAAATCAAAGCGTAAACAACGTAGAAAACATATCCGCGTGACGCAGCTGACACACAATAGCATACGCTGTTTACGTTCAGTGGATATTCTCCAAAATGGGACCAGGGTGACGCGGAGGAGACGAATTGTTACCGTGAAATAAAATTACTCATATCGCCCATCCCTATGTATCTTGCTAGGCAGTTGCTGGGGTGTTTTGGTAGTTGTTAGCAGTGCTGAGGGTAATGAGTTTAATTACAAGTAATGCAAGTTACGCAATCAGATTACTTTTTTCAAGTAACTAGTGTATTTGATTGCTGAAGTAAGAGTGTTGAACTTTCTTCTCCTGCATCCTATTCTTCTGCAAACCAGAATGGCTCCTTTACTCATTTCACTTTACTCATTTGCCAAAAATAGAACTTTTTATATTAAAAACAAACAATCAAGCCCTGGCCAGATGAGAAAAAGTAATGCAAAAGTAATGTATTTCTTTCCATTAAAGTAACTAAGTAACACAATTAGTTACCTTTTTAGGGAGTAACACAATATTGTAATGCATTGCTTTTAAAAGTAACTTTCTTCAACACTGGTTGTTAGGGTGTATTATGGTACTGGCTATTTTGGACTGCAATAGATAATGCTATGATTCATAGAGCACTGTTTTGAAAATCTGACATCTTCAAGAGCTGTGATATTTGGAGCCATTCAAATAAAGGAGTAACGACGGACTCGTGTGGCGTGTCAACAGAATGAAGAGGCTTTCTTTTGTGGCGAAGCACTGAAACCAATCCAATCCTGTGGGATTGAGGCTGGTGTGAATTTAATTGAAAATGTCTCTGTCTTTGATAAGCACCTGATTTAATGCTTGTTCTCCGCTCACGCTGCATGTTTACCAATGAACTCTGCCAAGAGTTCAGACAAAACTTCAAAGCGCTGTTTTGTTAATACTCATCAGGACATTTGAAACCGGAAAACAATGCGACATTCAATTCATTTCTGAAGTGCAGAACGTGCCTCCCGGAGTAGAAACTTAATTGAGTGAGGACAGAAAAAAAAACTATTGAAAGAGACTTTGGTAAAGAAGTGCACCGAGCGAACGAGAGTGAGTGAACAATGCACAAGATAAAAATGCAATTAATGCATTTCTAATGCAGCCGGCAGCGATCTTGTGCTCCTGTATCCACTTTGACAGTGGTGGAAGTAGGATCGACTCAATATCTGTTTTAAAATATGTCTTCAGAGTCCAAAAGTTTTGCTTTTGGTTACCAAAATGAAATCAAAAGTTCACCCTATTTACTTTCTTGCACAATCATGACACTGAAGACAGGAGTAATGGTGCTGAAAATTCAGCTTTGCATCACAGGAATAAATTACATTTAACAAATATATTCAAATATAAAACTATTATTTTAAATTGTAATAATATTTTGCATTCATTACTGTATTTTTTAATAAAATGCACTATATTTATTGCATATTGAATATTTATTGTATTTAAAAATGCAGCCTGGATGAGCATAAGAGACTTCTTCTAAATAAATTATATATTTGAAATATATGTAAAATATAATATACTAGGGGTGGGTGATATGACCAAATTTGTTATTTCATGATGTGAGAAATTTTTCTTCACGGTAATTATGTATATAACAATATATTTATTTAATTATTATAAATAATTTTAAACAATGTTATTTTAGTATCATTGGGATACTCTTATATATTTAGAATATCTAACATTTCGAGTAAATTTTTAAAGAATATTTTCCTTTTTTTTTTATTTTTAAATTTATTTATTTTTTTATAGTTTTTATAAATGTTTATTTCAGTTCAATTTTTGTTGCCTTGGCAACTTGCTGAAATTAAATATTTGTGTAAATGTTTTAAAAATATTTTTATGGTTGTAGTAACTATAAAAACCCTGACTGTAAATTGTAATAATATTTTATTATTATTGATGCAACATTGATTTTAATCAAATAAATGCAGCCTAAGCATAAGAAATTTACAAAATCATTAAAAAATCTTGCCGACACCAAACTTTTGAATATAGGCCATAGACAATGAGGCAAATCCCTATGGCTTGAATCAGAGGCAGTGTCTTGGTGTATTTTTTGGGCCTTTAGCAGTGTGAAGAGGACAGAATAAAAAGGAGATAATAGAGAACAAAGACTCACGTTGTTCAAAATTCTGATCAAACTCAAGCTCAAACACACACTAACATATTCATTCTTTGTGTGATTTATGCTTGCATTTATTTTCTTTCCAGACACGGGACACGATGCGCAGGTGAAGTTGCTGCTGTAGCCAACAACTCCCACTGCATTGTGGGCATAGCCTACAACGCTCGCATAGGAGGTACGCGTGAGTCTGTTTATAGTCTGCTTGCTTCCCCGCTTGCCTTATTTTCTCAGAAATGTCAGATGCTATTTCAGTTTCAGATCCGCCACAGCCAGCTCTCAACACACACACGGATCAGCAAAACTGACCAATTGCCGCAAGTGGCTAAACCCTGATCGAGCAACAGGTTTCAGACGCAGTCGGAGCAGATAAGACCGGATTATTCTGCATGTGTGCACAGGATTAAAGCGGCGAGATGCCCGCGCTCCTGTCCGCCTCTGCTCGGAGAGTTCATTAATTTAGTGGACAGCGAACCGCCCGACATTCATGCGCTCATAAGCAATTAATCCTATGAAAAGGCCGATCAGTTTTAATCAAAAAGCGGATTTCATGATATGCCATCAGCCATCTGGGGCCGTTTTGTTCAGGTGCGCAGCTGCGCTGAAAGACACGAATATTTCTTTATTGTACTCGCAGGTGGCAGGACTGACAAATGCATCCTTTGCTCAGACTTGTTGGGGTTTCTGTCCGTCTTGTTCCAGTTGCACCATATGCCAAATGCATAAAGTTTAGTGATGCAACTGCGAGTACAGGATAGGGCAGCATATGCAAGGCTCTTTATTAGGAGCCATGTGAGAGTTGCATTCATTTGCTTTCATTCATTTTACCACTTGGCACTGGAGCCTGTGGCAGCAGTTTGAAGGAAAGTTGTAAAATGTGACTTTTACACCAGAGCAGCATTAAACACTAACAGGTGTTTCCCTTCACTAAAAAAACACTGGATTTCAACATTTACTTTCCTTATCCAGTCCTACACAAAGCATATGGGAACTTGACTAATTTCCAAGTTAACAAGACAATTTGATTAAGTAACTACAACTTAATTTAAAATCGCTTAATGCACAATTTTAAAGTTTACATTCCACACAATAGGGCTGCACGATAAATCGAAATGGAATCGAGATCGCGATTCGACAGAAGCTGCGATTGTCATGCGTATCTTTCAGTGAAGCACGGTTCTGTGATCAGCAGTAAATCTCCATCCAAAGGCCAGAGGGCGATCTCGCGCTGAAACTCCAAATACGCCTTGCAGAAGAAACCCAGGAAATGCCTGTCGCTGCAGCTGAATAAACAGAAGATTCAACTGCTTTCATTGATTCAACGTGACTAATAAACACGACTAATTAAGTCAATAAAATAGAATTTTTAACTTTCAACTAGGGATGCATGATATTGGATTTTTGCCGATATCCGATATGTCGATAATTTTCAACTAATTTTGGCCGATAGCCGATACCGATATATAATTATTTTTAATTTTGGTTAGTTTTTAACAAGAACTTATTTG
>NW_015632455.1:923818-923984 GCF_001515625.1 Sinocyclocheilus rhinocerous
ATATTATTTGTGTATTTTGCTTTCATTTTATTAGAAGTAGGCCAACAGCGCCCCCTACTGAATTAAAACTCGTTACTGAGCGGGCGTTAGGACCCGGGGGAGGCTGCCGCCAAGAGGGTCTAGCTGCAGCCTTGCACTTGCACTCTCAGACTTGCACTCTCAGACA
>NW_015632455.1:927184-933206 GCF_001515625.1 Sinocyclocheilus rhinocerous
AGGGTCCTGCAAGCCATCTGTAGGAGAAAAAGACAAGACCCGCAAATCCATTAATCATTAATCCTTAATATGGCTTAATGTATTAAGATACATTAAGTGCAATTAAAAGATCAAATTCGATATATAGTTATTATTTAATGTACTACAAGGCAAACAGATGGCTATGAACACAATGCGCAAACTTTCACTTGTCCTCCCATACAGCAAAACGCTTAATGTTGTATAATAACGGACTATGATAAAGACAATACAGTAGCCTATATGTCTTGTTGTTGACTCAAAGTATATACAGAACAGCAATTATGAACGTGCATTTTGAAATGCATTAAGTGATTTTAAAAGGATCAACTCCGTACAGGCCAGCAGACGAGCCCAGAACGCAATGCGTTAAATTGCACGTTAAACATTTTCCTCCTATAGAAAATCATTATAAATAAAACACGTAATGTAGCTTAATGGACAAAGACAATGATATAAAAGAGCTGTAGACAGTTTATTCTATATGGAAAAACGCTTAACACGAAACTGTGCATGTTGCGTTTATTCTGGGCTCACCTGCTTGCCTGTACATATTAGTTATGTATATTAATAATGTAGAGGAGCATACTGAGTTTGGCCTTTTTAGTCCATTATGCCACATTATGCCACGTTTTGCGGTATGGGAGGAAAATACTATATACATATTCATTATATTAATAAATTGTATATTTAATTTGATATTTTAATAGCATCTTAATACATTAAGCCATGTTAAGTGTTTATGTTTTTCTACAGGAGGAAAACGCTTAATGAGAGACTTTGCGCATGCGTTCATATTCTGCTGTTCTGTGGCCACGGATTTGCGGGTCTTGTCTTTTTCTTGCAGGACCCTCTATGTTATAGTACTAAATTAGTTTGAATCGTTTAATCACCACAGCGTCTTGTCTCCATTGGTAACACGCACAATTTGTGTCGATTGCAAGTGATGTCGCAGGTATCGGAGAGTGCAAGTGGCGATTGCAAGTGACATTGTAATTTCGTTTCTTTTTTCTTGTCTTCACCACCTGGCTACTGTTGTAAAATGTTGAGAGATTCAAACAAAAAGTAATAAAAAATAGAACAAAATAAAAAATAAAGCCTGCAAGTGACGTCGCTAGCGGAAGCGCAAGTGTCTGAGAGTGCAAGTCTGAGAATGCAAGTCTGAGAGTGCAAGTGCGAGGCTGCAGCCAGACCCTTCTCGCTGCCGCTGCACGTGCTATTACTGTTTACTCTATCACACACCGAACGCATCATTCTGTACGTGCATTCTCAGTTTAAATGCAGCATCCAAAACAGCCAATCTAATCATCATTCAGACAAAACTTTGCTTCAAGAATGAGCCACACTGCTGACGTGATCTAATCGCTAGCACACCCTGAGCACATGTGAGTTAATATATTCCTCTTATCAGCAAGACATATCGGCATAATTTTTCATATCGGCCCGATGCCGATATTTACATTTAAAGCCATTATCGGCCGATTCCGATATCAGTCCGATAATATCGTGCATCCCTACTTGCAACCATGCATTTTTTTAAGTTGTGGTAACAGGTCCCTGATTTATTTTTCATTGGATGCCAGTTAAAGTCAATAATTTAGCAGTCAGTACTTCTCCTCCTATAATGTACTGTATTTTGAACAGTTTTAAAAAGTATAGCTTTTGCTGGTTAATTCACTAAATTGGTCACAATCTTGTATGCACCACCTAGTGATCACATTGTTTTTTCTCTACTTCTACACAATTTCTCATCAAATGGGTCTGATGCTAATGACGGACAAAAGTTGTTAAATGGATTTTTAAAAAAGCATCAGAATTTTTGTTTTTGGGCTCATATTGTGTTTTTTTGGTAGTTTTTTTTACAATTGTGGCAGTGTGGTACAGCCGCTAAATTTTGGTTGTTAAAATGTTCTTGGCGTGAAGTTTTTCAAGTGAAACACCTTCTTGTCTCTTCTAATGTTGCTTGCATTAGTATGTTTTTAATTCATTTTTAAAGCTTTTTCCCAGGTCAAAACAGCCCTATTGTTTCTCATACCGTATGAGAGAACCAAGGTGTTTATTTACTACACAAAAATATGGTGTAGTATTTACTTTGAAACAATTTTCACTCAGGATTTATGAGTAAATTTCACAAAGAATTACAAAGAAGTGGCATATAACATTGAATTAAACATTACATTTTGAAGTAGAAAGAAATAGTATTTTCTTGTAAAACATACTCCAATAATCTTTCAAGTCATGTCACTTTTATTACGATTATATTATTTTATTATAATTTTTTTAATATAGTGATTTAAACTGCCTTCAGAACTTTTTTCATTATTATTTTTTAAACAGTTTTTTCCAATGTACATTGTTACATTGTACTTACACATTGTTTAGACTGGAATAGCATGTTTTTTTTTCAATAGAATACAGAAACTAATTTTTTTAAACTAATTTTTTTAATCAGATTAATCAAAGAAATATCCAACACATTAATCGATTACCAAAATAATAATTATTCGCAACTGTTGTGTTTATTGTGTACAAGGATAGAAAAGTGTTTGTTGACTGGATTAGCAACTTTTTGCATAATTTATCATCTGCCAGGTAAACATTTTTGAAGTCTGTTTTCCTCAATAAGCTGCATGATCTGGGGATTTTAGGGTTAAATGCCATTAATAACCACATTTTGAAGTGGACAGATGATTGACTCATTCCTCATCTAAATGCTGGCTGCACATCTCGTAATATATCTCAATTGCAAAGTCCTGCCAGCAAAAAATTGTTCTTAAGAATTGCGGAGTGATGTTTGAAAGAGAGTTGGTCATTTTTCCAAGCCAGATACAGACAGATTAGCACAATGAAAGGCGTGCTTTAGGTCTTTTGGCTCAGCAGTTGACGTTTTTCCCTGCTTAATCACTGAAACGCTGCCAAAGCTAGTACGTGTCAGATTCAAGCCAATGACTTTATCGCCTTCTAATGACATTTCTAATCTGAGCGGCCTCGCTTTGGCTGCTATGTAGAACTTCATGTCCTTTAACCGTAATTAGAAATGTAGAAATTATTAGTTCTCCTGCTCTGCGGTTCAGAAAAGTGTTTACTCTGTGCTGTTTGAGAAGTCGAGGAATCAATTTGAGGTGTAATGCAGCTTGTTAAAAGTGAGAGGAATGATAGAGAAGTGTTGAGCCTCCTGTGTTTCCTCAGAGGTGTTTCAAGGAAGGAAAACTCTGTCACGTACAGCGTGTTGCACATATGGTGTTAGAAATAATAATGCAAACACATTCTCACACTATAGCGCATTGAGCGCACTGGAAAACAAACACACACATGTTTGTTATTATATTATGGCAGACTTATTGACTATCTGAATTAAGCTGATTCATTATGCCTGCTCATTTCAGAAGTCCGTAAAAGATCTTGGCTGGTAGCTAAGAGGTTGTAGGTTTGAACTTAAACTATTACCATTGTGCCATTGGGCAAAGCACATAAAACTACACCGTAAAAATTTATTTTTCAAAGTTGTAAACAAAGATCATTGGAGTATGTTTTCCAAGAAAATACTATATTTCAGTCTTTCTACTTACAAATATCTTGTTTAATTCATTGTGTTACTTATGGAAGTTCATTTATGCCACAAAATAATTCAAAATTCTGACTTTCTTGCAATTCTGTGTTTTTTCCTTAGAGTATTCTGAGTAATTCTTTTTTTCTTTTTGTTTTCACCACAAAAAATACCCTTTATCTCACAATTCAGACTTTCCTTCTAAGAATTGTGAGTTTATTTGTCAAAATTGCTAGTTATAAGCTCACAATTACAAATTAATTTCTGCTAGTTTTTTTGTCCCAGTATTTTTCTCCCAGTTCTGTTTTGTTTTCTTAGAACTGCAAGAAAAGAAGTCTGAATTGTGAGAAAGAAAAAAAAAACTGAATTGCAAGCAAAAAAAGTCTGAATTATTTATAATTATAATTATGAGATAAAAAGTTGCAATTACCCTCTTTTATTTTTATCTCATGGTGGAAACAAGCTATCATAGATCAAGATCATTTCTTTGTAATTATTTGTGAGATGTACTAGAATTTTCTGAGTAAAAATTGTTTCAAAGTAAATCCTACAAATGTAAGAAGTAAAAGATTTACTGTAGAGGCTTTGGATAAAATTTTCAGCTTAATGACTTGCATAGATACTAGACTTTTTTTTAACACCTATTCTCTCAAGTTATGAAAAAAATACAAAGGCTTTCTTCTTTGAGAATAAAGAGCTAGTAAAGGAACTGAAGCTGTAGTTCAATAATGGAATGAGGAGAAAGACAGCAGATTGTCAAGGCATTTGGAAACATCTCATTGCTGCAGAGTACAATAGACTTTAATTGCAAATTTTGTGTTCGTTAGTGAACATATGGCATATGATTCTGTGTGGGTTTGTGTGTCAGTCTCCGTTTGCTCCATTGCATTTATAAAAAACGGCACTTTTAGATGAGTCGCGCCAGGTTTAAAGCCCAAACACTGTTGGTTCTTGCATTTTGGACACTAAATGGCATGTTTTGAAAACCTGAATTGCATTTATCTTTGTAAGAGGTCAGTCTGGGAATTCAGTTCATACAAAACTATAATATGGCTCAATGACACTTGGATTACAGTGCACTACTTTTGTCACTTTCATGGTGCATTTTGGATCTTGGCTGTGTAAATCACCATCTGTTTACGTTGCATGCAAGCTTGGATCTTATTCCTAGCATCTCAGTTTGAGTTTCACAGAGAAAAGAAAATAATACAGGTTTGGAACGACATTGGCTTGATTATACAATGACTGTATTTGTTCGTTTTTGGATGAACTTTTTCTCGAAGGTGTCCGAATGCTTGATGGAGATGTGACTGATGTGGTGGAGGCCAAGTCTCTGGGAATAAGGCCAGACTACATCGACATTTACAGTGCCAGTTGGGGCCCCGACGATGACGGGAAGACCGTGGATGGGCCGGGACCTCTGGCCAAACAAGCCTTTGAACTGGGAATTAAAAAGGTTGTTGTCTCAAACTTGCACACAAATGGGAATTTAGCATTGAGTAACTGTCATTGTCAGGTTTGTTAAATTTAGTGCTGTCAAACGATTAATTGCGATTAATCGCATCCAAAATGAAAGTTTTTGTTTACATAATATGTGTGTGTGTGCTGTGTATATTTATTATGTATATATAAATAAACACACATGCATGTATATATTTAGGAAAAATGTGTTGTGTTTATATATTAAATATATTTATGTATAATATAAAATATGAGAATATAAATATATAAATGTATATACATGTAAATATTAAAAAATATATATATACTCTATGTGTGTGTATTTATACATACATAATAAATATACACAGTACACATACATATATTATGTAAACAAAAACTTTTATTTTGGATGCGATTAATCGTTTGACAGCACTAGTTAAATTTAAGACTTAATTGAAAACATTTGAAGGGAAGTTACTGTCTAAAGCTGATCTGGACTAGTATGTTATGATGGTTTTGTCAGGGTCTGGGCAGTACGATAAGTCTTATGAGTCATCTTTTGTTATTACTATAACAGTGAAAATATCATCATATTGTTATTTTTGTAGGAAATTCAATATAAAATTCTTTAAAGTGCAGTCTAACCATGTACTAATGTCTGTTTTTCCTAAATCTAGTGGGTTAAATATTTAGGATTTATTTTGTAAATCTCATAATTTTAAAATAATAGTTTTATGTTTTGTAGGAATATTTAGTAGTTAATCTTGCAAAAGTGATCTGTGTTGTTATTGCATTGTTATTTTCAGTAATTGAAAAAAAAAAAAAATTTAAGGGGTGGTTGATTGCGATTTCACTTTTTTAACGTTAGTTAGTGTGTAATGTTGCTGTTTGAGCATGAACAATATCTGCAAAGTTGCAGCACTGAAAGTTCAATGCAAACGTCTTTTAAAATTCTTTCTGTTTAATGCCTACAAAAACGCGGAGGAAGGAAGCGACACCATGTCTGTGACTGAA
>NW_015632455.1:933776-942895 GCF_001515625.1 Sinocyclocheilus rhinocerous
TTGCCGTGCTGTATTAAAGCTTTAATCAGGATAAAACCGTATATTAAAAGCTAACATAAGCAGTAGCATTTACAAATAATAGCATATCTAAAAGTATGAGACAACAACAAACAAAAAACATACCATTAAGAGCCGTGTGTTTGCACAGGTTCTGTGTGATCCTATTCACTAATATCCTTTGCGTCTCATTCAGGCTCAAATTGATAAGCAATATTGACGACGCCATTGTTTACAATACAGTCGGAGCACATGCCGCTGAGGGCGTGACCTTTAGACGCGCACTAGGTGCGAATCTAGCGAATCACAACACACTGGGCCAGCTAACCAATCAGAGCCCATCGCGTATTTCTGATGGAGGTGCTTCATAAAAGCAGGAAATCATCAGCTTGTTTATAGGAGAAGGGACAGAGCGGTGTAGAATAAAGGTAAATTATGTGAAAAATAATGCGTTTTTAAAAAAAACTAATCATTAACACATGTTAAACTGCACCCCATAAACACAATCAAGCCTAGAAAAAAAGTCAACCACCCTTTTAAATGTTTTAAAATGTAAAAAAAAATAAAAAATAAAAATAAATTTAGATATAAATGGAAGTGCTAAAATTACTAATACTGAAATAAAAAGCTAAATAGAAATATTAAAAACAAAATTAATAAAATCTAAAAACAAAAATGACAAAAGCTCATTAACAAAATTACAAAAAAAAATTATTTACCATTAAAATGAAAGCTCATTCAAAATATTAATGCATATATATTAATAGTAAATAAATGATGCTAAATTAACGCTCGTGTTATCATGTGTCTCTGCAGGGCCGTAAGGGTCTTGGCTCCATCTTTGTTTGGGCGTCTGGTAACGGGGGCCGGCAGGGCGATCACTGCTCCTGCGACGGCTACACCAACAGCATCTACACCATCTCCATCAGCAGCAGCACGGAAAACGGCAACAAGCCCTGGTACCTGGAGGTCTGTTCCTCCACCCTCGCCACCACGTTCAGCAGCGGAGAGTTCTACGACCGCAAAATAGTTAAGTCACATAGACATCTGTTAGACCACCACAACAAAGCTCATTTGTTCCTGAAAACCACTTAGAATGTTAATCAAGGCTTTTTGGAGCGGTACTAATTCGACAATTAATAGAGTATTTCCATATTTAATTAAGGTTAAGACTCTTTTGCTGACCAAGGCTGCATTTAATCGTGTTTTTTTGCAAAAAACAGTAATATTCTTAAATATTTTTACAATTCAAAAGGACCATTTTGTATTTGAATACATTTAAAAATAAAATTTATTCCTGGTGAATTTCCAGCATCATTACTCCAGTCTTCAGTGTCACATGATCCTTCAGAAATCACTCTAATATGCTGATTTGCTGCTGAAGAACATTTCTGATTAATATCAATGCTGAAAATATATATATATATATTTTTTTTTTCAAAGTTCGAAATGAACAGCATTCATTTGAGTTATTAACTGACAAAGTCTTTAATGTCATTTTTCATCAGTTTAAAGCATCCTAAATAAAAGTATTACTTTTTTGTCTTAATTCTTCTTAATTGTTGACTGTGACAGACTTAATTACTCAGTTTTCCTATTCAGCCTAATTTTTTTGCATATTGTTGGGCCTGTGCATCTCATGGTAATCAGTAAAACACTGCAACTCAATAATATTTAGGACATTTTCTTTACTTTATACAATAATCAATTTTGCTGCTCTATTGTGATGCTTCTTGTGCCCTGAGGCAAAACTGGTTGAGATGCACTGGAACAGATTGAGCTTTTCAATTTCAAAAGAGCACAAGAAAATTTTGTTTTCCAAGATAAGCGTTTATCCCTGTGTACTCCATTTGTCTTCTCCATCTGTCATCTACTCAACCTTTTGTCCTCGTCTTGCTTTCGGCCTCGTAAGTATGTTCTCTGCTTTATTGGGTCATTTGCTCTCTTGATGCCACATATTGTGTCCTACAATTCATCTAAATTATTTCTGACACATTCTCCTTTCTTTCCTCCTTCACTCCTTTTTTAAGTATTAAACATCTGACCATTTGTCCAAATAGATGTGCTGTTAGATTTATAAGCATTCAAATGTGTTTTTTTTTGCCTTATGGGTGTAAAAAGGGTTGAGAAATCCCAACACTGACGCAGAGATTTATCATCTTTTGACCAGAAATGTTGTTGTATATGCATGTTACTAGCAATCTGCCAAAACTCAGTCATCTTCTGTCCCAGATCCTGTTGCTCAGCCTGCTAATACAGCTGAGCTCTTGTTGTTTGGCTCTTTCCACAAATATCTATTGATGAAATGAGACGGTTGGAAAAAAGACTGGGGCTAAATGTTTGGTCTGGCACCCATATGCAGGGAAAACCGCAGGGTGTTATCAAGAGGATAAAGAGAATCTAGGTTTCTTTTGTGAATTCGCTTTCTCTTCCAGCAGCGCAGATTATGACATTATCCTTAAGAATGACTACTGTGAGTTTTTGCTTTTCTTTTGGTGTTTGGTTAGTAGTTGAGGGCTTAAGAGCTCATTTACACATGCATGACAGGATTCTTCTTTTCTCTCACATAAATTTTGTTTAGTGTTAGAAACGATATAGTAAAAATAAATGTTTTTATATAAGGGTTAAAGCATGAATGTTGTAGTTTTATTTGTGGAGCATCACTATTACTATTACTCATGCTAAAAGTTTACTTTAGAAAAACTTCAGTGTGGAAATCATCCCAAACTGCCTTGAGTGATATTTTAAATCATGCTGCAGGCTGTATGTTATGTAGGGATGCACCGAAATGAAAATTCTTGGCCGAAGCCGAAACCGAACAAAATGAAACACTGGGCCGAAGCCCGAATACCGAACACGGTTTTACAAGTTTTTTTTTACGAGTTTTTTTCCCCCATGTATTTTGCCAATTTTTTTCATACAATTTAACTTAAAATGAATAAGTTAGTCATATAATATATTTTTGGCCATCAGACCAATCAGGCATGTATTTTTAACTGTACAATTAAAAGCAGCCTTGCTGAGCAGAAGAGCCTTCTTTTAAAACATTAGAAAATATGCCTCTCACTCTACGCTGGTTGCTATTTGATCGCGTCACGTCATTGTTCGGTACAATTTATTCGGCCGAACATCGAAAGAGCTTTTTTTGCTATTTTCGGCTGAATAATTTTGGTTACCTAACATTCGGTGCATCCCTAATGTTATGTATTTCTTCAGTTTATAAATATGATAAGGATGTAGTTTTGCCATGACTTATTTAGTTTGTGCATGAAACATTTTTAACATACTATAAAACAACTGCTATTTGATCCAAATGATGGTTCATCTGGGAAAATAAAAACCTTTTAAGTTGGCTTGAAATCAGAATTGACCCGTATGTATTTTCTTAATGAATATTACCTGACTTCTTGTCAATGCTGCATCCATGCTTCTCTTTTAAGGGAACTTCAAACTGCGTCCTCTAGGGGTCGCTATGGGGAACGCCTCGACGTGACCCGTGTCGGAAGCATACATTCAAAAAACACCAACAACATGTTGGCCGGCGACCGGTGCGACTATAGTATAAATAGGCGCCGGGAGAGCATGTCATCCTCTTCTTCGTCTTCAATGACTGTTTTGTTTGAAGCGTGCATTCCGGTGGTGAGAGCGATCTTTCTTCCCTTATTATGGCGAGCACTAGCAAGACGTTTAGGAGATGTGTGGATCAGTGTCTTCGTTATTTGACACCTGATGACATGTCTCTCTTATCGAGTCAGGCTGTCGCTTCGTTGCACACGATGGCGGTGCTTCAGGCGTATCAGACTGATCTACTGAAAGGCCTGGATAAAGGGGAGGGCCTTTCTCCTGATGAGGTAGCTGAGTTGTGCCGCACCACAGATCTTGCTCTCCGTGCTACTAAGCAGGCTGCCTTTGCTATGGGCAGATCTATGGCGGCCATGGTGATAACGGAGAGACATCTGTGGGTGAACCTGGCAGATAGCGGGAAGAAAGAGAGGGGCTTTCTTCTCGATGCTCTGGTTTCGCCTTCCAAACTTTTTGGTACCTCTGTCGAGACGGAGGTTGAGAATGTCAGAGAGGCGAAGGCGCGCTCAGCGACCTTCAAAACCTTCATTCCACGAAGGTCCAGGTCTGAGCCCGAACAACCCAGGGGTCCTGGCCCGTCTCGGTCTGAGGATCAGAGACGGGCACAGAAGGCTAGGGTGGTTGTGTGAATCCATCTGCTAGCCTTCTTTGCAGTGTTTTCCGTGACCTGTGTGTTTCTGTCCTTTCTAGGGTAGGTCCTCAGTGAGCACCCCCTCTCTGGACTCAGAACCGGGTTCTCGACTTGCAGTGATAACCTCACTCGTCGATGCTGTATCCAGTCTGTATGATAGCCCTTTTTCCGGCTTCATGCTTCCTGGATCATGTGGCCAGATCACAGGCTTCTGCGGGAGCCTTCTTGGTCGTTAGGTCCCCGGCATAGCACTGCGATTCTCCTGGACGTCTGGGCTGGGCTTATGCTTTTCAGGCTGCCCTGACTGGTACGCCATATCCAGGTTCGCCCCGAGGTGCTCCCCTCGCCTCAGAGGGTTGTCTTTGAGCTTGCCACTCCCGTTTGGCTTAGTACTTCTGGGCATCTGTGAGCAGATGCTTAGGAATCTCTATAAAATCCATGTTATGGTAAGTGCACACGCTAAGCTTCTGTGCACTTTCTAAATGGTGGTAAGTGTGCACGCTGAGAACTCTGCACACTTTCTAAAATCCTGTATGGTAAGGGTTACGCGTTGTCAGCCTCACTCCCTTTTTCTGAGTTGGCTTAGGCCCCGGTACTCGCCTTGGGCTCCACTCAACTAGTGTGTCTCTGTTGCTTCTGAATTCGGAGTTCTCCCCTCATGTGGAGAGTTGAGTTCTCTGTTTTCCCAAAGCACCTAGAACCAGCAGACATCAGGTGATCTAGGCCCTTCCTCTGCCGCCCTGATGCACTGGGTTTTTTCGGCTAAGCTTGCTGTACGCTTACCCTTCAGGTTTTCTAATGAACAGGCTGTAGGTCGAGCCTCGACGAGGCGTTCCCCATAGCGACCCCTAGAGGACGCCGTGTCTCGTTCCCTACTCAGGGAACCATGGTTACATACGTAACCTGAGACGATTCATTTTGTATACTTTTTTTTAATTTGTAATCTTTAATCAGAATTTGTATATTTAATGCAGCCAAACACATTCAGTTTTGCCTCTATTCCAGTATGCAACACTCACATCTTACATTTCAGTCAAAATATGATAATAAAATCAAGTTTACCTTTAGTTTTCTTGTTAGATAAGCCATTATATGTGCATGTGTGTGTGTATATATATATATATATATATATATATATGGCACATTTGTTACCCAATGGTAATTCAAAGTGCTTTACATAAAAGTTATTTTAAAATAATGATAGAATTTTCATAGCAAATGATAAAGAAATAAAAGGAGAAATAAGAAATAAAATTAAAAATAAAAACAAATATTTAAAATATAATATAATTTATATGTTTATAGATCAGTATGTGTTTTCAACCCTCAGATGATTCAATCACAATGTAGTTTTTCCCCATTAAAAACTTACTATTCAGTGATTTTAATGAATTTTTTATTGACTTTTTAATGATAATTCATCTTTGATATTTTAAAATGTCTGGTTAAATTCATTTTTTTTTATTTGCATTCTTAAAAACCTCTTAAATTCCCTTAAGCATGCAGATGAAGTGGTTAATGAGAAGTCTGTTAATACTTTTCTCACATGTCTTCAGAAAATGTAAAAGTATTGTCTTGTTTATTTCCTAACCGCTGTTTTTAAACACGGACATAAACCCCTGACACGCACACATATCACACAAGAGCATGTGTCTCCAATCTCAGCATCTTCCTTGGGACCTCGTCGGTGGCACTGACCCCATTCATGTTTGTCCTTTTGAGAAACACCAGTGTAATCAAGCTCATGTTTGACTGAAGACACACTCGAGCGCTCGCTCTCTCTCTGCCTGTGGCTACCAGAGCAGCTCTGTGGGTGACCCGCTGTTTCACAGAAAACCAGAACGCCGAAATATTTACAGAGCACTTTGCAGAAAACCGCTCGTCCCGTCACAGTCACGGAAGCGCATTCTTTCAGACGATAGCTGAAAGTTTTAAAGGAATAGTTCACCCAGAAATGACAATTTACTGAACATTTACTCACGCTTAGGACATGTAGATGTAGATGAGTTTGTTTCTTCATCTGAACAGATTTTGAAGAAATGTAGCATTACATCACTTGCTCACCAATGGATGCTCTGCAGTGAATGGGTGCCGTCAGAATGAGAGTCCAAACAGCTGATAAAAACATTACAATAATCCACAAGTAATCCACACCACTCCAGTCCATCAGTTAACATCTTGTGAAGTGAAAAGCTGCATGTTTATAAGAAACAAATCTATCATTAAAATGTTTTAAACTTAAACCCATTGCTTCTAGCTAAAATACGAGTCCTTTATCCATAATATTGCTTTCTCCAGTGAAAGTCGTCTCGTCTGAATCAGGAGAGAAATATGCACAGATCAAGCACTGTTTACAAGCAAAAACAGTTCAAAACAAATATGTGGGTGGATTTTGATGTGAAAGGACAACAGGAGGTGGACTTTTTCACTGGAGGAAGTGTTATTATTTGTGTGTTTACTATTGTCCTTTTGCATTATTGACACACTGTTTTCCTATTTAATACTGTAAAGCTGCTTTGACACAATCTGTATTGTTAAAAGCGCTATATAAATAAAGGTGACTTGACTTGACTATTATGGATTATGGACTCACATTTTGGCCAGAAGTGGCGTTTTGAAGATAAAAGCGTCTTAATGATGGATTAGTTTCTTTCAAACACGCAGCTTTTCACTTCACAAGATGTTAACTGATGGACTGGAGTTGTGTGGATTACTTGTGGATTACTGTGATGTTTTTAATCAGTTGTTTGGACTCTCATTCTGACGGCACCCATTCACTGCAGAGCATCAAGTGATGTAATGCTACATTTCTCCAAATGTGTTCCCATGAAGAAGCAAACTCATCTATATCTTGGATGGCCTGAGGGAGAGAACATTTTCAGCAAATTTTCATTTTATTAAGGAGGACTTGACCTTTTGCCTAAACAGAAGACATGCTAATCTAGAAGACCTGCTGTACCTGTTAATAAGATTTAAAGGACAAAATTTGAAAATCCATGTCCATGTTGCTGCATCTAAACTGAAGTTGTTAACTCTTTAATGCTCTGTATTTATGTGTTTCTGGTACCAGGTGACCACAGACCTGCGGCAGAGATGTACTGATGGACACACAGGCACCTCTGTATCTGCACCCATGGTGGCGGGTGTCATCGCTCTCGCTCTGGAGGCAAAGTCAGTTTTCCGTTCCCCTTCATCACTTTCCACAATTTTGACATTATTTTTCCATAAAACAGATGCAGGAAGCTGCACTGCTTCTTTATATTCCATTTTTATATTTAATGTTGTATTGGCTTAAAGAGACATTTCTGACATAATTTCTGTCAGGACCACTATCGTCAAAGATGATTGACAATTAGCATACAGTTTGGATTGGCGGTATGGTTCTGTTCTGGGCAAGAACTCCCTGCGCATCCATGCAGCCTAGCATGAATGAGAGCAGGGAGAGCAGCAATAAACAGAACAGAACCAACATAAATGTATTGCAGATATCGTTAAAGTTCAATAATGTTATGTACACATTTTAGAATTAGTCTGATTCAAAGGAGAATCAGAAGGCTGAATCCTGACTGACAGAGGAGGAGTTGGGGATGGAGGAGGTCCTTTATCCATAATATTGCTTTCTCCAGTGAAAGTCGTCTCGTCTGAATCAGGAGAGAAATATGCACAGATCAAGCACTGTTTACAAGCAAAAACAGTTCAAAACAAATATGTGGGTGGATTTTGATGTGAAAGGACAACAGGAGGTGGACTTTTTCACTGGAGGAAGTGTTATTATTTGTGTGTTTACTATTGTCCTTTTGCATTATTGACACACTGTTTTCCTATTTAATACTGTAAAGCTGCTTTGACACAATCTGTATTGTTAAAAGCGCTATATAAATAAAGGTGACTTGACTTGACTATTATGGATTATGGACTCACATTTTGGCCAGAAGTGGCGTTTTGAAGATAAAAGCGTCTTAATGATGGATTAGTTTCTTTCAAACACGCAGCTTTTCACTTCACAAGATGTTAACTGATGGACTGGAGTTGTGTGGATTACTTGTGGATTATTGTGATGTTTTTAATCAGTTGTTTGGACTCTCATTCTGACGGCACCCATTCACTGCAGAGCATCAAGTGATGTAATGCTACATTTCTCCAAATGTGTTCCCATGAAGAAGCAAACTCATCTATATCTTGGATGGCCTGAGGGAGAGAACATTTTCAGCAAATTTTCATTTTATTAAGGAGGACTTGACCTTTTGCCTAAACAGAAGACATGCTAATCTAGAAGACCTGCTGTACCTGTTAATAAGATTTAAAGGACAAAATTTGAAAATCCATGTCCATGTTGCTGCATCTAAACTGAAGTTGTTAACTCTTTAATGCTCTGTATTTATGTGTTTCTGGTACCAGGTGACCACAGACCTGCGGCAGAGATGTACTGATGGACACACAGGCACCTCTGTATCTGCACCCATGGTGGCGGGTGTCATCGCTCTCGCTCTGGAGGCAAAGTCAGTTTTCCGTTCCCCTTCATCACTTTCCACAATTTTGACATTATTTTTCCATAAAACAGATGCAGGAAGCTGCACTGCTTCTTTATATTCCATTTTTATATTTAATGTTGTATTGGCTTAAAGAGACATTTCTGACATAATTTCTGTCAGGACCACTATCGTCAAAGATGATTGACAATTAGCATACAGTTTGGATTGGCGGTATGGTTCTGTTCTGGGCAAGAACTCCCTGCGCATCCATGCAGCCTAGCATGAATGAGAGCAGGGAGAGCAGCAATAAACAGAACAGAACCAACATAAATGTATTGCAGATATCGTTAAAATTCAATAATGTTATGTACACATTTTAAAATTAGTCTGATTCAAAGGAGAATCAGAAGGCTGAATCCCGACTGACAGAGGAGGAG
>NW_015632455.1:942905-944383 GCF_001515625.1 Sinocyclocheilus rhinocerous
ATATATATATATATATATATATATGAGTACATGAACACAAAAACATAATCTCTAGAATTGCTCTGAGTCACTTCATGAGCATTTTACTTATTTTGAGAAAACTATCGTCATATCATATACAAAGAGACACCAGTGTTTCAGGAGTTTAGTACACAGAATAGGACACATGCTTATTAGATAACCGTATTTGAGTTGATGTATTTGCTTTTATTTATTATTATTTTTTAATTAACTATTTTTTTTCCAAACCATTGTTAGATGCAGTGTTTCTGCATCTAACAATGATAGTGTTTGTATCTATTAACTATTTCTTGTCTTAACTATTTCTTATGATTTTAAATCTGCATTGAACTTCAGATCAATCTCAAAGTAAAAGGCGGTACTAAAGTCTGATTTTGTGGTGGATGTGTTCAAATTTGATCATCTTAATTCAAGTGATGAAGGATTTTGAAAGTCTGACAGTGTTGAGCACTACTGTAAGGTTAACCCGGCATGGTGTAAATGTTTGAAAATGATTAACAGTTGCAAATAAACATTCATTAGAAATTTAGAAAAGTAATCAAAAAGTAATCAAAAGTAATCAGTTACATTACTTTAATAAAGTAATTGAAAAAGTTACACTACTATTACATTTTAAATAGGGTAACTTGTAATCTGTAACCTATTACATTTCCAAAGTAACCTTCCCAACACTGGATTTAGTCACCCTCATGCTGTTCCAAAAAACATGCCTTTCTTTGCACATCCAATGGGATCCAATTTTGTTACCTTTATTTCTGTAGTGCTTTATACAATGCATACTGTTTCAAAGCAGCTTCAAAGTAATAAACAGAGAAATAACGGAATCATTGATGTAAACGTCTTCAAATATGAGACAAATTCAAATTCTGCTGTAAAGCAGCTCTAAAAAGAGAATATTGTCAATATTCAGCTCAAGTCAGTTCATTACTGATTCAAATACAGTGTCAATTTTGCAAAATTCGTCAAATATGAAACGAATTCAGCTGTAAAGCTCAATTCAGTTCAGGTTTTGTTCTCATCTGATGCAGTCAAATCAGCAATATAACTGAATATTGAGTGTCTTTTACATTTTGTTTGGTGACATTTTAGATAAACGATGACAGAATTTTTATTTTTAGGTCAACTGTCCCTTTAACACTTGCACTTCATAATTACTCCTCAGTTCTTCTGCAGTGGTGTTTTTAATGCCACATATCTGTCTGACTGGATTTATTGTGTGCATCTTTGATCGTTTAGACATTTAAAAACAAAAGGTTTTTGCTTTAAGACTTTAAATGAAGTTTGTAGACAAATATTTTACTATTATTATTATGACACCCTAGCAACTGCCTTACAACATTTACATTTGTGACCCTGGACCACAAAACCAGTCTTAAGTGTAAATTTTTCGAAATTGAGATGTATACATCATCTGAAAGCTGAATAAATAAGCTTTCCATTGATGTATGGTTTGTTGA
>NW_015632455.1:945337-948178 GCF_001515625.1 Sinocyclocheilus rhinocerous
AACAATTGTTCAATAAATTGTTATTTTTGTTTTCTTTGCACACAAAGTATTCTCGTAAAACCACTGATGAGCCACTGATGTCCTTGCTACGTTTCTGGGACTGGGAACATTTGTGACCCTGGACCACAAAACTCGAAATTGAGATGTATACATCATCTGAAAGCTGAATAAATAAGCTTTCCATTGATGTATGGTTTGTTGATAGGACAATATTTGGCCGAGATACAACTATTTGAAAAAATCAAAATGCTGAGAAAATCACCTTTAAAGTTGTCCAAATGAAGGTCTTAGCAATGCATATTACTAATCAAAAATTAAGTTTTGATATATTTACGGTAGGAAATTTACAAAATATCTTCATGGAACATGATCTTTACTTAATATCAATATGATTTTTGGCATAAAAGAAAAATCGATAATTTTGACCCATACAATTTAATTTTGGCTATTGCTACAAATATACCCCAGCGACTTAAGACTGGTTTTATGCTCCAGGGTCACATTTATGCATTCGCAATGCCCTTATAGAAAGGAAGAACTTTTCATGCTTATTTGAAATGTAGTCTTTTTCATAAACCTTTTTCATCTGCAAGAGTAAAGTAAAACAAAATATTAAGGAAATCGAATTTGAATCGAATTTTCCATTGGATTCCTTTGTCTTGCTTTCTGTCTGGATTCTCTGCTTGTAAAGGCTTTCAGGACTGTAATTCAATTTAGCATAATCATGTGTGTGTATATTATGGTTTCAGCTCTCAAGACTATATTTACATTTGAGGCATGATGTGTGTATTTTATATTGTTGAACAAAACTTTCACAGACTTTCAAAACCACTAATCTATTTAAAAAGTATCACACAAGCTGGAGTGCTGCTGTTGAACTTACTGACGTGATCTTTCCACATATTTATCTGTGCATGAGACTCATGAGCCGGATGACAGCAATAAAGCGACGGCAGCATAGAGAGCTGCTGGGATAAAGTTACCTGCTAGGATGCAGTTGTTACACTAAAATGAATGAGGGTCCCAAAAAAGCCCCTACAAACAGAGCCTCTCAGATGGGAAGCAAAAATGGGACTCGATCCAAAACACCCTTAATATTTGAAATACGAAACAGACAAAACGAAATGAAATAGCTGTTGTTGTACAGAGGACAGTACATTTCAATAGAGCAATGAAACTCGAAAGGCTCATAAAAAGTCTTTGTCATTTTATCTTTCAGTCCTCTGATAACCTGGAGAGATGTCCAGCATCTTCTCGTGAAGACGTCCAGACAGGCTCACCTGAAAGCCAGTGACTGGAAAACCAATGCAGCCGGACACAAAGGTGACTTTTCTGCATGATATTTACACTGTTTAAATGTAGATGTGTGGTGTATTATAATTTCTTCTTCTTTTTTTCACTCATAATGTGATAGAGTAGTGAAGTGTCATATGATAAGTTTGATTTTATATGGTACATTTCTGACACATATGTGACCCTGGAGCACAAAACCAGTCTTAAGTCGCTGGGGTATATTTGTAGCAATAGCCAAAAATACATTTTATGGGTCAAAGTTATCGATTTTTCTTTTATGGCAAAAATCATTAGGACATTAAGCAAAGATCATGTTCCATGAAGATATTTTGTAAATTTCCTACCGTAAATAGATCAATTGATTAGTTATATGCATTGCTAAGAACTTCATTTGGACAACTTTAAAGGCGATTTTCTCAGTATTTTGATTTTTTTGCTCCCTCAGATTCTAGATTCTCAAATAGTTGTATCTCGGCCAAATATTGTCCTATCATAACAAACCATACATCAATGGAAAGCTTATTTAATCAGCTTTCAGATGATGTATAAATCTCAATTTAAAAAAAATTGACCCTTATGACTGGTTTTGTGGTCCAGGGTCACATATGTCCAAATGCATGGTAATATCATGGAACTCTTTAGTACTTTTTTATTTTGAGTGGAATAGAACATCAAGTTATGTTTTTTGGATTGCATGAGAGTGATCCACTAATTTTTTTATTAAGTATTTTTGTCTTGTTTTCCAATATAAATTTTAAAATGTCCATAAACCAGCATTAATTTAAGAAATGTTTATTTATTTGTTTATTTTGTTAGTTATTGTGTAAGATAATAAGACTTGAAGGGATAATTCACCCATAAATGAAAATTCGGTCATCATTTACTCACCCTCAAGTTGTTCCAAACCTGTATGAGTTTCTTTCTTCTGTGGATCACAAAAATATTAAGCAAAAAATATAACTTATACTGTCTTTTTACGCGTTGCGTTGCGTATAGCGCCGTGTAAACATAAAACCATGTCTGCATTTGTGATCGGAGAAATGACAAACAACAAGCCTACTCTACACTGAGTTATTGTGTAAGATAATAAGACTTGAAGGGATAATTCACCCATAAATGAAAATTCGGTCATCATTTACTCACCCTCAAGTTGTTCCAAACCTGTATGAGTTTCTTTCTTCTGTGGATCACAAAAATATTAAGCAAAAAAAAAAAACATGAAAAAGCACAAAATATTTAGAAGACAGACATTGACTTCCATAGTGCGTAAGAAAGAAACTCATAGTTTTGTAACCACTTGTGGTTGAGTAAATGATGACAGGATTTTTGGGTGAACTCTTTAATTTCAGAGAATATCTTGAATATCTTGAATATTATGTTTATTTTTCTTTCTTCGTTGGCAAATTGTTTAAGGATACATTTTGTAAAAAAAAAAAAGGAAAAAACCTTGCCAGTGGCTTAAGAAAAATAAACTTAATTTGAGACATATGTGACCCTCTCTGTGAAATCCAGGCTAAAGTCTCAAAATCTAATTATGAGATAACAAGC
>NW_015632455.1:956902-967170 GCF_001515625.1 Sinocyclocheilus rhinocerous
GTGTGTGTGTGTGTGTGTGTGTGTGTGTGTGTGCATGCATACACAAACTCACACAAAAAGCTAACATCTGTCTTCAGAGTACTTAGAATGCACAAAATAATGTTAAAAATAAAGTTCTTCAACAAATTATTTAATTAAATGATTTAAATTACTTAATCAAAAATCTTGAAATATTCACAATAAAATAATACTTTATTGTATTAAACTATTTAATTAACAAGTATTAATAATATATAATATTTATAAATAATAATAATAATAATAATAATAATATATGAATAATATTTATCAGAAATAATACTAAATGCATCATTTGGATGGGATTAGATTAGATGACACCCAAGTTAGTCAAAAAATATGAGGTTGTGTGAGAAAGACACACCAGTGTGTTCAATTCAGGTGGGGAAAAAAATCACTAAATCACAAATACACCTGACCTCCTCAGGGAAATCTAGTCCTTTAGTCAGTCCATACATGTTCATCTTTGTCAATGTGTGTATGCTGTAAGTCCCTCGGGGTCTGTCTTTCCAGTCGTGTCTCCCAAGTGAACGAAAGCAAGAGACACCCCTCACTAACCGATG
Source organism: Sinocyclocheilus rhinocerous (assembly GCF_001515625.1). NCBI lineage: Eukaryota > Metazoa > Chordata > Actinopteri > Cypriniformes > Cyprinidae > Sinocyclocheilus > Sinocyclocheilus rhinocerous. Next base: position 957,484 of record NW_015632455.1, read on the forward strand.
CCACCACCTCATTCATCCTGAAATAGCCTGTTTTGGACTCTCACACAAAGAAAGATGCAGTTGAGAGGAAACTAAAGTGTCAGACAAAGGTTTCTGCCCTAAAAAGCTGTAAAAATCGTCTTGTCTTCTGCACTCTGCGGACAGTCCTGCATGTTACATTACTCATACCGGCTGACTACTCATAAATGAGCCCCACTTCCTGTCAACTCTGGTTCCTCACCGGCTCCTCAGCTGCTTTAAGGGCATTTAGCTGTCAGAAGCACGATTGTGTCCACATTCAGACAGCGATAAAGGGCCACGGAAGGGCACACGGAGACGAGACCTGAGAATTGGATGCGGCAGAGAGGAAAATTTGTCTACTGTTCCAAACTGCACAGTGGGGGGAGGCCGTCTGAAGACAATGAACACAGCAAAAACACATTCTGCTCAAATGACGCTGAATCTATGAGGACTCGTCTACTGTGAGGAAAGATCAGACTTAAAAAATAAATCTATACACTAGAATCCAGGCTAACATTTGCAGCACTTAAAATTATGGGATGATGCACTTATTTTTGCACATCAAACTGTCTTATTAAATTTGTTATATTAATATATTAACATAATTATCATTGTGTTATTATAATAATTACATTATATAAATATTAGTGTTAAATTATATAACAAAAACATATATATATATATATATATATATATATATAAAAATATATACATACAGTGCGTACATATATGTGTATATGTGACTCTGTGAAATCCAGGCTAAAGTCTCAAAATCTAATTATGAGATAACAAGCATCAAAGTTTGAATTCAACCATTAATTTCACTATAATTTCAATATTTGACATGGCCCTACTCAGTCAATATTAAAGATATAAAGGTTACATTTCCACAGAATGTTCTTTACCTTATGAAGGATGGTTTTATGTAGAAAACAGTAAATCACAAAAAAATTACTTTAGCTGGGTTTTCACAGAGAGGGTCACATATTCTCTGTAAACTAGTCCTACATTTTCAGAAATCTGATTAAGTGTATTTGTCAAATAATTGTATATGTTTTTGATAATTTTCATATTTGCTGTCTTTAAAATGAATTTGTTGTAACATATCAGCAATATCTGCTCTGCACTCTTGATATTAACATCAGCATTAAAACCCCATATTGGTTACACTAGTGAATAAAATTTGAGCATGAATGCCTTCTGAATAAGTTCAGATAGTCTTATTTAAAGGGGTCATATGATGTTGCTAAAAAGAACATTATTTTATGTATTTGGTGTAATGAAATGTGTTTATGCGGTTTAAGGTTCAAAAAACACATTATTTTCCACATACTGTACATTATTGTTTCTCCTCTATGCCCCGCCTTTCTGAAACGCGTCACACAGCGTCTCGACGCAGCGTCAACAATACTACAGCGAGAATAAAAGTTACGTCTTCTTTCTTTGCGTGAACATTTGGGCGGTGTTATGCAAATCTTCCCACATCGTGACGTAGACATGTGGGGGCGTGTTAGAACGAGCCGTTTTAGGTAGGCGTGGTAGACTCTTAACTTTTATAAAGAATATCTCTTTGGATTTGAGACTTTAGTCTTTGCAACTTTACAGATCTTCTTTATGCACCAAGAGCTTTGAAATTGAAATCGCATCATATAGCCCCTTTAAGTATAGACATTCTGCTGTCTGTGACATCCGTACCTGGTTAATATTTGGTGTGTGTGTGTGTGTGTGGTTCTAGTCAGTCATCTGTATGGCTTTGGTTTGGTGGATGCCGAGGCCATGGTGGTGGAAGCCAAAAAGTGGAGAAACGTTCCTCCTCAGCACACCTGCAGCAAGACCTCTGACCGCAGAACCCGGTGAGGAGATACTCACATCAGCTTTCACACGGACAAATGAAACTCGCTTCTACTCAATATTTCACTTAAATACTTTCAAGGAAATTAATACTTATATTTATCAAGGATGCATTAAATTAATCAAAAGTGACATTAACGATATTTATAATTTTCCAAAATAAGTCTTGTTTTCCAGTAAAAATATCCATAAACCAACATCAATTTACTTAAAGTATTTATTTTTTTTATAAGCACAACTTTTTATTTATAAAGCACAACTTTGTTTTCAAAATTGACAATAATAGGAAATGTTTCTCGGGCAGCATATTAGAATGATTTCTGAAGGATCATGTGACACTGAAGACTGGAGTAATGATGCTGAAAATTCAGCTTTGCATCACAATAATAAATGACATTTTAAAATATAATCAAATAGAAAATGGTTATTTAAAATTGTAATAATATTTCACAGTTTTTCCATTATTTACTGTATTTTTGAACAAACATATTATTTTCAAATGAATGATCCATCACAAATGCTATCAAACAAAAGACTGAAACCATATATATATATATATATATATATATACTGTCATACCGCCCATCCCAGTTACAGTCTCATCTCATTCGTTTAAAACACCTTTGTAACACAGTTCGTAGTCACGGGAAGAAGGAGGCAGGAACCGGTGAACATTTAAAGACTTTAATAAAATAAACAAACACAAAATGAAAGTAAAGCGGCAGCCCCTCGCGGACGACTGCCGCACACAAAACACAAAACAAAATCCAGGCTTGGTCTTCTCTCGTCCAACCAACTCATCACTCCTCCTTTTATCCTTCCGGAGCTCCTCGCTCCGTTCCCACAGCTCTCGGCCCCGCCCCTCTCGTCACAACCTTTAATAATGGGGAAAACATCCCCAATCTACTGATCCGTTTCCAGACCCCATCTTCACACGTGACCCAGTTGAATCTGGACATCTCTGCAACAAATCCTGCTTTTTCATTTCCAGCGATATCTGATTCTGATGGGAATAATTAGAGGCATTTATTTCCATCAGGAGGGCAGTGGTGGGAACTGGAGCATGTCTAAGCATTATTAGCTCATAACGTGAATCATCATCGGGCCTCAGAGAGAGACGGCGCGGCGCGCTGCTTTGAAGAGCGATGTACAATCAGCAGACGTGTCGAGACGGTCCACTTGAGCGCCATGAATCACTTACGCATTCAGTGCAACACTTCAATTCTAAATTCAAATCCCCGCGATATGACCTGAAAGAGCTCTCAATTACTGAGATATTGTGGCAAGCTACTGGGCTTTATGACAAAGTGTCCATATTTCCAGGAATATCTCAATTTGTCTGTGCCGCTGTTGCGTATTGAGCCGACACCTCCTGCATTCAAAGGAAGCATAGGAGATGTTTTCTGCAAAACTTTACTCATTTTTGTTTGGTCAAACTTGTCTTTGATCCAGTACTATTTCTATGTCAGTTTAGGGAAGTAACTAAAAGTAGTGACACTGTTTTATTTTTATACATTTTTATTTATACTACTATTCATTCATATTTTGAATTAACATGTATTGTTATATTTTTTATTTTCATTTTAATTGTAGTATTTTTATGTACTTTTATTATTTTTAGTTTTTAGTTTTAGTAATTTTATTAATTAAACTTATTTTGTTTCAGTTACTTGCCAGGGAAACATTTATAATTTAAATTTTTTAAATTTCAAGTTTTTCATCTAATATTTACATTTATTTTAGCTTTAATTCATGTAATGAAAATGTTTTTAATAGTTTATTTCAATGAACAATAACAATAAAAAATTTATATTTCCTGTCTAGTATATAAATAAAAACCACGACTTGATAAATGTAGTTTACATTTTTCAAGCTGTTTTTTATTTATATACTATTATAGTATTTATTAATATTTTAAATTGAACTTTTTATATTTTCAGTTTTAATTTTAGTTTGTAGTAATTTTCTATATGCTTTTGTCATTTTTAGTATTATTATTATTTTTTAATTTCTTTATAGGATTTAATTTTTAAATTTTAGTTTTAGTAATTTTAGTACTTCATTTCAGTTAGATGCCAAGGCGACATTTCAGTTGTTGTTTTTTTGTTTTATTAAAAATTTTTTGTTTTAAGTCTTTTAAGTTTGTTTTTCATCTAATACTTATATTTTAGCTTCATTTAAGCTAATGAAAATGTGTTTTAATACTTTTAGTGAACAACAACAACTTGTATTACTGTAGTTATTGTTTTTTATTTCTATCATTTCTAATATTTATAATTTTCTCTTTCTTATTCTTTATATTTATTTCCGTTTTAGTTTGAGTAATTTAAATACTTCAGTATATTTCAGTTGTTATGTAGTGCACTTTGCGCTTTAGCTTGAGCGTTAGTTTTCCTGTTTGCACGAACTGTTTTCGTCTCTCTGTGTTTTGGATGGTGGTATTCTTTCACGCAAACACAACCGCGCCACACTGACACAGCAGCATCACCATGTCAGCACAGAGCCGGCAGATCACGGCCCGAGCGGGAATGTGTCGGTCACACGGAGCCCGGAATGTTTGGCGCCGTTTGCTGCAGCATTGTTCCGAAACGGAGTTTGAATGCACGACTGTTCTGTGTGGCCTAGTTTGAACTGTGATATCTCACGCTGGCACGTCCAACTACTGATGTATATTGAAAGGGATTTTCTCTCCTTTCGTATCTGGCCTCAGAGGATGTGCTGTCACTGCATTGAAAGACAGATTATGGTGGTGATCTGTTGAAAGGCATGATGAAACACTGTGACCTTAAAGCTTTATACTGTTTTGTTTTAGTACAGTTTTAGAGAAAATATAAGCTGCATTTTCTTTTCAGGATTACTGCATTGCGTATTTCCTTTAATAATGGATGGAATTAATAACATGGTTATCAGGAGTGTTTCATCCCTATCAGCAGCGAGTACAAACTTGATTATTTGTGCAATCTAGTTTAAATAATATGGGGGTGGAACACATTTGCATCCAAATGGTAATTAATTTGCACGGAGTTTGACCCCAAAGTGCTGCTATTAACTGCTTGATCGGCTGAAGGGTTTGTGTAAGATACTTTAAAAAATGAATCTCTTCTGCTCACCAAGGTTGTGTTTATTTGATTAAAAATACAGTAAAAATGAAATTGAAATATGATTACAATTTAAGATAACTGTTTTCTAATTGAATATATTGTAAAATGTAATTTATTCCTGTGATCAAAGCTGAATTTTCAGCATCATTACTCCGGTCTTCAGTGTCACAAATCATTCTAATATGCTGATTTGCTGCTCAAGAAACATTTACGATTATTATCAATGTTGAAAACAATGTTGTGCTTCTTATATTTTTAAGCTCAGAAGAACAGATTTTATTTTTTAAAAATTGTAACAAATGTCTTTACTGTCAATTTTGATCAATTTAATGCATCATTGCTAAATAAGAATATTTATTTATATAATTTAATTTTTTCCCCAATTTTAAATATTTAAAAAATGAAATGTAATACATTTTAATTAAATAGTTGGATATAATGCAACATTTACTTTTGGCCAACTGCCTGTTTGTTTACTACTCAAACTGTGATAAAACACAGTCTACACTTAAAACCAAAACAATATAAGAAAACACTGCTAGTAATAATCAGAACATACCTGATGCTGAATATACTGTTGTGTAGATCTGCATTTCACTGAACTTTGCAGTGGTTAATCAGTGCATAGTCTCAGCCTCAGACGTCCCGCCCACGGACCGTTGGCTAAACGTATGATGCATACGGCACACAAAAGTGGAAACACTTCAGGAGTTTCGAAGTCGTCATCGGATTGGTTGAATTATACAGGATTTCCAGGAGACGTGTCTGTCGCGTTCTTTAATGTTCCGCCTCGAAACAAAGATGCCGTGACGCCAAACCCCCTCATGAAAGAGGAAAGCCGTTGTGTTTACAACTGTGACGACGAGCGCTTATCAGGATCAACTAAACGCTGGATTTTCAAAAGTATGTGAAATATTTAAAGTTCACGGCATAGAATCTTTAAAATACGTCCAAGAGTTTTACACACCGTTCTGTTATTGTGGCGACATTTCCACGCCTCGAAACGTGACGATGAACGAAATGAACTGTGATTGGTTGTTTGACATGTCGATCAAACGGCCTCATGGGTGGGCCTTGGCCAGTGAAAGCTGCCATGGATGCCAGACCTTCAGCCGTCAGTCTGAAGGTCTGGCTACATGAGACTAATCAGTGCATTAATCTTGTTTAGTATCAACACATTCAAACTTGCATTCAAACCAGGGCATTAACTGATGCATATTCACAGTTTGATGTATGTCTTTAAGGCATTGTGTCGATGACATTATCTGCCTTCTTATCAAGGATGCCACGTGGCTTGATTTCTCTTTCTCTGTATCCAAGTTCACATAATTTGCTATGTGCGTTGAAAAAAATCGATCATCAAAACGAAGCAGCAGATACGGATCATCTTTGGGCCTCGTGTCTGACCCAGCTGATGGGATTAAAGACCTGTCAGCGCATCTCTCAACAAAATCTTTAGACATATTCCAAAAATTTTGACATTTGCCAAGAATTGCCCCGGGTTGGACAGGTAGTTGTTTTTACGTGCTGGTTGGTGCTCGAAGTGTTTAAAGTTCTGGCTGATAGCAGAAAGGTTTGGATTGAATCTGGCAGGTGGCGATGGATCACTGTGTATATATAAATGTTATTTTACTCATCCTAATGCTTGAGGAAGTTATGAACAAAATTAACTTTAAATTTTTGTCTAAGTTCCACGAAATTGTCAACATTATTGATTGTCAATTTAAACCTAAGTGTTGAACATTGGTGCTTGACATCATACTGGTTTTGTACAATATGAGAATAAAAGTGTATACTGTTTTATTTATACTTGTTTTATTTATGAAAAAGTGTATACTCATAAAAGTAATGAGTATATTTTTTTATGGGAAGTGAATGGGTGCCGTCAGAATGAGAGTCCAAACAGCTGATAAAAACATCACAATAATCCACAAGTACTCCACACCACTCCAGTCCATCAGTTAATGTCTTGTGAAGTGAAAAGCTGCATGTTTGTATGAAACAAATCCATAATTAAGATATTTTATGGCCAAAATAAGTCTATAATCCATAATAATGTTTCCTCCAGTGAAAAAGTCAATTTCCTGTTGTCTTCTCACATCAAAATCCACCCACATATTTGTTTGGATTTTGACTATTTTGGCTTTTAAATAGAGCTTGATATGTGCATGTTTCTCTCCTGATTCAGACAAAGTTAATTTTCCACTGGATGGAGCGTTATTATGGATTATAGACTGATATAGAAATATAGACATATTTTGGCCAGACAAAGCAGTTTAAAGTCAAAAATGTCTTGATGGATTTGTTTCTTACAAACACAGCTTTTGGCTTCTCAAGACATTAACTGATGGACTGGAGTGGTGTGGATTACTTGTGAATTATTGTGATGTTTTTATCAGATGTTTGGACTCTCATTCTGACGGCACCCATTCACTGCAGAGCATCCATTGGTGAGCAAGTGATATAATGCTAAATTTCTCCAGATCCTCTCTGATTAAGAAACAAACTCATCTACATCTTGAATGTCCTGAGGGTGAGTAAACTTTCAGCAAATTTTCATTTTTGGGTGAACTATTCCTTCAAGTTAACTGTTCCTTCAAGAAGTCTTACTTTTATGAATAAATAATTGATTTAAGATATTTTTTTTTTTTAAAGCTATATTTTTTGGACTTTTTATTCCTTTATCATTTAGACAGGACAGTGGAGAGATGACAGGAAAGTATTGGGTAGAGAGAGGGGAGTGGGACCGGCATAGGACCTCGAGATGTGAATCGAACTCGGGTCGCCGTAAGCGCAGTTGTATATGTTGACACACTAACCACGAGGCTATCGGCGCCGACGAAAGTTTAAGATAGTTGAAATTAATCTGTCAGATGGCCAATAAAACACACGCATGTATTTCATGAACACAAATGTCGTCATGTGCGTAATTACTTAATTGCACGGCAGATGTTTTCTTACCTCTCCAGATTCAGAGGGAGCATCAGATGTAGTACAGTATGTACTGTTCTGTGAACAGGTCAAAAACTACAGGCCACCCGCGCTTGTTAACTTTAAAGGAGCAGTTCAGCTCGAAATTTAAACTGCCATCATTTACTCTCCCTCATGTCTTTCCAAACCCAAATGGCTTTCTTTTTTTCTGTGGAACACCAGAGAAAAAAGGACAAAAAGCATAAATCTACATAAATGTTATTTATGCAACATGTACACTACATTCAGAGCCTTCTGGTAGTGGTCGTGGATAGTTCGTGGGGTAGTTCGTTAGAGTTTTCTCTCTTATCCTTCACTTTTAAATAGCTTGTAAATGGGTGGTTCGTTAGAGTTTTCCCTATTTTCCTCTTTTCTATGCTGCGGTGGACAAGTGACGTAATCAATGTTGTAGCTTAACATAGGGTACGTCCTGGGAAAATGGCATGTATGGTCACCCTAGCTTAACACCGACTGTTGCAGCAAGCCTAATTCGTATTTTCATATATTTTCAATTTTAATTTTAGTTTGTTTCAGTAATTTTATGTGCTTGCATATTTTAAGACTTTTTCTTAAATGTGTTTTTTTTTAGTTAGTTGTCAAGGCAGCATTTCTCATTTTCATCTTAAGTTTTTATCTAATATTTTTATTTTATTTTATTTCTACATTATTTAATAAAAAAAATTTAAATAGTTGTGGTTTAGTTAACAATTACAACATTATTCAGTGCAACTTTAATGAAATATACCATGTGTAAAATTTTATATTATTTTAATATTTTTAAGGAAATTATTGTCATTGTTATTTTTATTTAAAAACTTTTACTTTAACTTGAATTGGTTTTATTTCATTTAGTTGTTAGCTTTCATGTATATTTATTACAAATTCAGTCATAGGTATTTTAATGCTAAAATTTTAGTTAGTTTCCAAGGCATCATTTCTATCATCATTTCTTTAATTCCTTCAAATTTAAGTTTTTATCTACTCTTTATGCTTCATTTTATTCCAGCTTTATTTCAATTAACAAAAAATAAAACAACAATTAATAGTTTTAGTTAACAATTACAACACTGTAAAGCATGGCTTAGAATGAAATATATTTTTAATATTGTAAATATATATTTAAACCTTGATACGGCATATTACAAAACTGTATTAACTATTTTACAGAAGTAAGGAAGTAATACATGTTTGAAATATTTACATTTAGTCATTTACAATTAGTCATTTAGCAGACGCTTTTATCCAAAGCGACTTACAAAGTAGAAGCAATCAGACCAACGAGAGAGCAACAATATACAAGTGCTGTGACAAGTCTCGGTTAGTCTAGCACAGTGCACATAGCAAGTTTTTTTTTAAATAAATAAATTAGACCAAAACGAATAGAATAGACTAGAATAGATAAGTGCTAGTATTAATTGGTCAGGTGATGGCGAAAAAGATGTGTCTTTAGATGTTTTTTGAAAATGGCTAAAGACTCAGCTGCTCGGATTGAGATAGGTCGTTCCACCAGCTGGGCACAGTCCAGGAAAAGGTCCATGAGAGTGATTTTGTGCCTTTTTGGGATGGCACTACGAGGCGTCGTTCACTTGCAGAATGCAAGCTTCTGGAGGGCGCGTAGGTTTGGACTAGCGAGTTTAGGTATATTGGTGCAGCGCCAGTGATTGTCTTGAAGGCAAGCATCAGTACCTTGAATTTGATGCGAGCGGCTATTGGCAGCCAGTGCAAGCTGATGAAGAGAGGTGTGACGTGAGTTTTCTTCGGCTCG
>NW_015632455.1:967269-967993 GCF_001515625.1 Sinocyclocheilus rhinocerous
GATACCCCGATCCAGCAGAAAATGCCAGTATCAGAGCGATACCGATACTGAATATCGGATCGGCATACCCCTAGTCTGAACTAGCGAGTTTAGGTATATTGGTGCAGCGCCAGTGGTTGTCTTGTAGGCAAGCATCAGTACCTTGAATTTGATGAGAGCAGCTATTGGCAGCCAGTACAAACTGATGGAGAGAGGTGTGACGTGAGCTTTCTTCAGCTCGTTGAAGACCACTCTCGCTGCTGCATTCTGGATCAGTTGCAGAGGTTTGATAGTAAATGCCAAGAGAGCATTACAATAGTCCAGTCTGGAGAGAACAAGAGCTTGGACAAGGAGTTGTGCGGTCTGCTCTGTTAAGACGGGTCTAATCTTCCTAATGTTGTATAAGGCAAACCTGCAGCACCGGGCCGTTGTAGCAATATGGTCTATAAAGCTTAACTGATCATCCATCACAACTCCAAGGTTCCTGGCTGTCCTGGAAGGAGTTATGGTTGATGAACCTAGCTGTATAGAGAGGTTGTGATGAAGTGCTGGGTTGGCTGAGACCACGAGCAGTTCTGTCTTAGCAAGGTTGAGTTGAAGGTGATGATCCTTCATCCAGCCAGAAATGTCTGTCAGACAGGCTGCAATGCGAACAGCTACTGTCGGATCATTTGGTTGAAATGAGAAGTAAGAGTTGAGTGTCATCAGCATAGCAATGATAGGAAAAGCCATGCTTCTGAATGAC
>NW_015632455.1:968580-969615 GCF_001515625.1 Sinocyclocheilus rhinocerous
GGGTTGGCTGAGACCACGAGCAGTTCTGTCTTAGCAAGGTTGAGTTGAAGGTGATGATCCTTCATCCAGCCAGAAATGTCTGTCAGACAGGCTGCAATGCGAACAGCTACTGTCGGATCTTCTGGTTGGAATGAGAAGTTGTGTTGAGTGTCATCAGCATAGCAATGATAGGAAAAGCCATGCTTCTGAATGACAGAACCTAAAGATGACATGTAGATGGAGAAGAGAAGTGGTCCAAGCACTGAGCCGTGAGGAACCCCGATAGCAAGAAGTTGTGACTTAGAAACCTCACCTCTCCAAGACACCCTGAAGGACCTACCAGAGAGGTAAGACTTGAACCACTGGAGTGCGGTTCCTGAGACACCCATCTTCATGAGGGTGGTCAAGAGGTTCTGGTGGTTAACTGTGTCAAAAGCAGCAGACAGATCCAGCAAGATGAGTACTGAGGATTTGGAAGCTGCTCTTGCCAGTCTCAGGGCTTCAGGTTTCTTAAGCAGTGGGGTTACCCGAGCCTGCTTGAATGCTGTTGGAAATGTACCAGAGTGAAGAGAGGTGTTGATAATGTGAGTGTGCGCAGGTATAACTGAAGAAGAAATGGCCTGAAGAAGGTGAGTGGGGATAGGATCAAGCGGACAGGTAGAAGGATGATTGGAAAGGATCAGTTTAGAAACGTCTGCCTCCGAGAGTGGAGAAAAGGAGGAGAGAGAATGAGTATTTGTGTTTATGAAGTTTTTGTCGGTTTGTGGTGTGGAGAATTGCTCGCTGATGGTACTTGTTGTATTTATGAAGAATATTGCAAAGTCATCAGCAGTATGAGTTGATGAAGGAGGGGGTGGAGGAGGACAAAGAAGAGAAGAAAAGGTTTTGAAAAGCGTGCGCGAGTCGGAACATTTGTTAATTTTGTTGTGGTAGTGTGTTGTTTTAGCAGTGGAGACACTTGCAGAGAAGGAATAGAGGAGTGACTGATACACATTGGGGTCAGTAGTATTTTTTGATTTGCGCCACACCCTTTCAGCAGCCCTGAGCTTAGAATGA
>NW_015632455.1:969862-980486 GCF_001515625.1 Sinocyclocheilus rhinocerous
TTGCAAAGTCATCAGCAGTATGAGTTGATGAAGGAGGGGGTGGAGGAGGACAATGAAGAGAAGAAAAGGTTTTGAAAAGTGTGCAAGAGTCAGAACAGTTGCTAATTTTGTTGTGGTAGTATGTTGTTTTAGCAGTAGAGACACTTGCAGAGAAGGAGGAGAGGAGTGACTGATATACACTAAGGTCAGTAGAGTTTTTTTGATTTGCGCCACTTCCTCTCTGCAGCCCTGAGTCTAGAGCAATGTTCCCGGAGAACATCAGACAGCCAGGGGGCAGAGGAGGTGGTGCGTGCTGGCCTGGATGAAAGGGGGCAAAAGTTGTCTAAGAAAGATGTTAAAGTGGAGCAAAGAATGTCAGTAGCAGTGTTTGTGTCCAGTGCTGAAAACTGAAAGGGTGGAGGAAGTGAGGATGAATCACACGAGCAGTGTTAATTTTGACAGCAAATTTTGATTTAGTTTTAGTCAGTCTTTTGACTAAAATGCCATTTAGTTTTAGTCATATTTTAGTCATCTGAATTGTTTTTAGTTTTAGTCAAGTTTTAGTCATAAGATTAAAGACTAAAGATCATTAAGATCATAAGACTAGTTAATATCATAAGATTTTAGTCGACTAAATCTACAGTCAATTTAGTCGGCTAAAATCTAATGGGTTTAGTTACAGTGCATTTATTAAGCATCTAAAATTTCCAAACTCATTATATAGGTTTGATATTAAGGTTTTATCATGATAGACACCGATTTAACTGCAGTGACACACAACATGCCTTCATGTTAAAATTAAATAAAACCACTTCTCATAAAGAACAAGAACATGGTCTTCTTTTTAAAGAAATACCAATGGTTATAGGCTAATTATGCATTCTTTATAGGAACTTGTTTACCATATCCTTCATTCTTTCAAGCAGACATATTTAATTCTATAAATAAATTTAGATTAATCTTTAGGGCTACTAAAGTTTTTCAGTCAAGAGCAGTGCGTGATTTTCTGTCTTTCTTTTGTTGCTTCATTAACATCAAAGACTCGGACAATAGCAACTAAATTAGGCTGCTGTCCCTTTAAACCCGAATGCACAGCTGCAATGGATGCAATGTACTGATACACATTCTCCCTGCTGTTTACGTTTACTTCAGACGTAATTAACTGTGTTTACGTGAATACTCGTCAAAACAGACAATTCGACATCATTTTGTGTGTAATTCTCCGTTCATGCGACGCGAAAGTGTACTCGCGTGCTGTGAGACGCGCTTTCCGTGTGTATGCTTCAGTTTCTGCGCTCAGAAAACCGGACCGAATTGAGTTCTCTCTTGCGTCGTCAGATTTATCCATATGTCTGCTCTTCTCTTACTCCCACATATTGACATTTTTGAACGTTTTATGCGACGTGCAGCAAGTGTATGTTAGCTCATGTCCCGCCGGTTCATATGTAAGTTACGCATCTAACCTCTGAACCACGGAGATTGGAACCACGCAGCAGATTCGTTCTGAATGAATCTCTTCCCAAATCGTCCCTCCCTAACATTTTCGTCTCGTTTTTATTCATTGACGAAAATGTCAGTAGATTTACGTCATAGTTCTTGTCATTCAAAAAGAATTTTAGTTCGTTATCGTCTCGTTGTCGTCGGTGAAAAAAATGTTTTCACACTGAAAATGAAAATGAAATTAACACTGCACATGAGGAGGGCTGCCGCGGTGTACTGAGCAAATATATACTCCCGATTCCACGTAATTGAATGCAACTGGCCACGTCTTACTACTTATTAACCGAAACTGCAAAGCCACGCGAAACTGCAAAATATACTGTGTTTTAGAATAAACGGCACAAATCACAGTAAAGCAAATTTAAAATGTTTGCTTTTAGCAACTAAATTTAAACTAAGGCTAATAATGAAGACAGATGCTGTTCTGACTGTATGTAACTTCATCAGGACATGAGATGTGGCTTGTAAATTCATGACATCTAGTCACCGGACACAACAGAAGAACGTTGTTTTAGCAAGTTCATGCAAACATGCTTTCCAGCAATAGCTGTTTTTGCTGTTTGCTCTTTGTTTTGGGGTTTGATCGATGAACTTGATAAAGCAATGGAGAGTAAATGAGAAGTCCACCCTGTCTAAACCATGTTTGTGTTGTAAAGATGTCAGCCTTTTTGTTTGCAGCCGTTCCTCTGAGAGCGTTGCCCTTAAAGCAGCAGTTGTGATGTTGTGATATGTTGAAAAGTTTAATTTAGTTTTGCCGAAAAGTAAAATATTGTTCTGTCTAACACATATTTTTATCTGTCCTATATCTGGTTATTAAATTAATCAAATGCACAATTTCCATCATTTTATTGAGGTTAGTGATCTTAAAATGTGATTTGCTGCAATAAAATGTTGAAAACTGTATCGTATATGATACAAATAGTCATTATTATTTTAGTAATGTTGATGCAGTATTATAGTATTGTGAATTAGCTTTCATTTTTATATTTTCATTTTGATTTTAGTTTGTTTTAATGATTTTGTTCTATGATTTGTCTTTTTTTCCATTTTTTGTATTTTTATATTTATTTCAGTTCTTGGCTTATTCATTTTATTACTTAATTTGTACTTTTGTATTTCATTTAGACGACAAGGCAACATTTGTTTGCAAAAACAAAAATTTTTGTTTGTTTGTTTTCCAGCTTTATTTCAATTAACAAACAATTTTTAGTAGTTGTAGTTTTAGTTACAACACTGTACAGAACGCACTTAATGAAATATTATTTTTACATTTTTAAAATTTTTAAACTTTGAAATTTCAAAATATATTTCAAAATAAACTTTAAGGTGCGAGAAAACACATTTCCGATGTTAAAATAAATTTTGGGTAAATGCAAAAAAAATATCTCTATTAATTTTTATATACATGTTAACAGTAAAAGAACATTTTAGTTTGGGTGTAAAGTAAAACATTCTCCTGTCCTACAAGCACTTTCCCAAATCCAGCTATTAAATTAATAAAATTCATTGCAGTTTTATTGCAGTTAGTCCCTTTGAAATGTGACTTGCAATAAAATGTTGAAACTGTGTATAATTTTCCTGATGTTGCTCCTTGCTGTCCTGATAGCATTGAATAGTAAGTGTCATGGAAGGGAATGATGAGGTGGAGTGATTTCTGCATTCAGATTCATGGCTTTGTTTGCTGATGAGAATCCAGTCTCCTGCTGCGCTGGCTCTCTTTAAACCATTAAAACACCTCCGGTCTGTCTGTGTGTGTGTGTGTGTATGTGTAGTGCTGGCTGTGTGCTTGACCACTGATATCGATCATAGATTGGGTTTTATTTATAGCGTCTCGCGCTCGGATGGTTATTGAGAGGGAGTTAGCCTGCGCTTCCAGTCTCATTAGCTTGGCTGCCATCTATCGATTTACAGTCTCATTCCTTTGGCTCTATGAAGTGAAAAATGTAATGGCTGAATGCATAAACAGTTGTCCTGTGCTTGACGAGGATGCATTATTTGGACTTGTTTGAGTTGTTCTGTCGAACCGATCAGTGCTTTATATACAGGAATCATGGTGTCAAGTATTACCGTATGAATTGTGATGATGATAGTTGCTATAAAGACTGAAGCTTGTAACTAGTCTTATTTGGCAAAAAATTTAAATAAATAAATAAATAAAATGTGTGTTTGTGTATGTGTGTGTATACATACACACAAACACATATGTGTATGTAAAGTACACGCTTAAATATATGTTGTAAATATCCAGTGTTGTTTATTATTTCATATAGTATTTATTAATATTTAATATTTTTATTTACATATATATTTGGCTTTTAATTTTGTACTGTCAGTTTTCAATTTAATTATAATTTTAGGAGTTTAAAATTTCAGATGAGTTTTTGTAAAGTGCTTTTGTCATTTTGTAAGTTTGTTTATATTTTTCTTTTTATGTTGATTTCATATTTTATCTTTATTTATTCATATTTATTGATACATTTGGATAATTTTTATTCTTACATAAGAATTATTATTTTTATTTGTTATTTTTATTATTTCTATGTAGGCGTTAGTACTTAAGCTCATTTTATTTCTGTTAGTTGCCAAGGCAACACTTCTAATTTTTAGCTAATTTTTACCCCAGGTTTCAGCTGAAAGTTTGACCGCAAGCTGTCATGTTAAATTGAAGAAGTGCAGCCTTCTGTTTTAAGCGTGTTTTCCTTTGAATGTCAGTCACAAGATTGAAAGGAGGCTGTAGCACAATCTCCAGTGAGTGTATTTCTGGGCCATGCTGCTTCTGAGCGTGTGCTAAATAATGGCTCAGACCTCAAGTGACTAATTTTATTGCCATCTGTGCACTGTTGTTTATCAGCACAGCCATAAAATGCCACAGATGCCATTATAAAGCCGTTGAAACGGTGTCGCTCCTGAGGAAAAAAGTCTTTAATATCCAAAACAAGCTTCTGGATTGACCGAATAGATGATCCCGCAGCTTAATGAGCCACGAAACGCCATTGTGAAAGAGTAAATATGACAATGTGTGTGCTTGGTTTATTATTTTTCACACTATTAAGGCCAAGGTTATGTGTAATACAGACACTCTGATGCTTACGATGATTTGGGTTGGAATAAAATGAACAGGTCAGGCAATTTAATACTTCTTTATTGCTTTTTTTTTAGCTTAAGGATCCCTGTTAGGAGTGTGATTGATGCTCTAGCTGCACAAAGGATTATGGGAAATGTAGTTTAGTCATACAAACCTGTCGCTTCATAAACCAGGAGTGCTGTTTTTCCAATTTGGTTGCTATTCTTAATGAAAAGTACACAAAATGTATTAAAATCTATGTAAATATTTATATATTATATTGTTTTTTATTAAATATTTTTAAAATACATACATAATATGCTTACAGCTATTAAATATAAAAATTATGTAATATGTATTGTATATAATTTTGCATGTGTGTGTGTGTGTGTGTATAAATATAGATATACTTACAACTGTTGAATATAAAAATGATATAATATTTAGGCCTACTGTATATAATATACTATATGTGTGTGTGTGTGAGAGAGAGAGTATTTATTTATTTATTTATTTTGTTAAATTTATAAAATAAACATATAAATATACTTATAAATATAAAATATAAAAAATTGTTTATATATTGTAATATGTAAATTAAAATGATAAATAATTTATATGTAATATATAAACTGAATTTATATATTATAACTCTCCAAATACATTTTCCTATCCAAGTATATTATTTATTTATTTATTTAAGGATGATAGGAAATGTAATTTAGTCATGCAAACCTGTCATTTTGTAAACCATTAGTGTTGTTTATCTAGTTTTATTGCTATTATTTATGAACAATATACAATAAAAAAGCATTTAGCCTTCATTATTAATCTTTAATTAACATCTCCAACTTGCGAAGTTGGGTTTAGCAGATTAAAATGTATTTAATTACGATATTGTGGTGTTGTTTATGTCTGCTCATCTTGCAAATATGATCGCTCTGACATGCCTTCACTGTAGCAGTGATTTTGTTCGCTACAGTAAGTGATGTAAATAAAGTCATGTGGTCTTCGACAGTGACTCAAAGGAGGCGGGACTTTCCCAGAAGACCACTTGTCCTCAGAACACACTGCTCGCCTTAAGTTCAGCCATTTATCTTGTTAAGAGGCATTTTGTCTCTGTTGTTTCATAATGCGAGTCCCTTTACTCCAGATATGCTTGAGGACAGCCGGGAAAAACTGGGAGATTTTCCTTTTAGGCAAGCGGTTACAGAAAGCAGCCGTCATTTACGTCACACGCGTCATGCAGAGAATGCAAAAATGCAAAAATACAGCATAAAAGTATCAAGTAGCTATAATGGAGGTCATATAGAGTTTAATGAACATATATTTCAGCTTGTTTCTCACACAAAACTATAATTTGACTTCAGAATATTTAAAGCACGTGAGTTAGTTTTATGCCAGTGTTATTTTATAAAATAACAATCAATCAATAAATAAAGTATAATTGAGATTATAGATTATAGTTCATATGTGACCCTGGAACACAAAACCAGTCATAAGGATAAATTTTTTGAAATTTAGATTTATACATCATCTGAATAAATAAGCTTTCCATTGATGTATGGTTTGTTATGACAGGACAATATTTGGTCGAGATACAACTATTTGAAAATCTGGAATCTGAGGGTGCAAAAATATCGCCTTTAAAGTTGTCCAAATGAAGTTCTTAGCAATGCATATTACTAATCAAAAATTAAGTTTTGATATATTTACGGTAGGAAATGTACAAAATATCTTCATGGAACATGATCTTTTATTAATATCCTAATGATTTTTGGCATAAAAGAAAAATCGATAATTTTGACCCATACAATGTATTGTTGGCTATTGCTACAAATATACCCCAGTGACTTAAGACTGCTTTTGTGCTCCAGGGTCACAAATAATATTTTTAATTTGTTTTCATTTTTAGATTTTTGATTTCATTTAAATTTTTAGTTTGTTTTATATATTTATTTATTTATAACTATAAAAACCCTGATGTTTTGTATTTAAGTTTTTTTTTATTTAAAGTTTCTTTTAGTTCCTTTTTCAAGTTTATTTCAAGTGTAGTGGCATTTATTTTTGTTTGTTTATTTATTTGATTATTTTAGCTATAATAACCCTGGTTTATGGTGTTATTTGACCTTTTTGACAGTATATATGACCCTTCACTTACTTTATTTCATGATTCCCTTTTAAAATACTTTACCATCTGTCATTCATGTAAAAGACATCAAGTTTCTGAAAGCTTTTTGCGATGTTTTTAAAATCAGTAACTATTTATTAGCTACACTCTTAAAAATAAAGGTGCTTCATGATGCCATAGAATAACCTTTTTGTCTAAATGGTTCCAGAAGGAACCTTTAACATCTGAAGAACCTTTCTGATCACAAAAGGCTCTTTGTGGCGAAAGAAGGTCCTTCAGATTATAAAAAGGTAAGAAAGAGATGGTTCTTTGTGGAACCAAAAATGGTTCTTCCATGTCATCGCTTTAAGAACTTTTTGAAGCACCTTTATTTTTAAGAGTGTATACTGTCACATAACAGTTTTTGAAATCTGTGTTTCATATTATCGCTCATGACAGCCTAATGTTGGGTCGATGAACGCAGATCTGCGTTTCACATTCGCACCTGTTCTCCACTGACCCCCTTGGATCCTCCTGCAGGTACATTCGAGCAGATCAGAAGCTGAACGCCAGCATCTCGAGCAGTGGCTGCAGCGATCAGCCGGATCAGCAGGTGGTGTTTCTGGAGCACGTGGTGGTACGCGTCCTCATCGTCCACCCGCGCAGAGGAGACCTGGAGATCAGCCTTGTATCCCCCTCAGGGACGCGATCACAGCTGCTGGCTCAGAGGTGATGCAGAACACACCAGCACATCTGACAGAGCTCAACTCATAACAACTCTCCATAAGAGCTGTACAGTTTTAGTGCTTTCTGCTTTTTATTGGCTGGATAGTGGAAATGATGAAAGAGTTTGGTCTTGCATCATCCGCATGAGCGCTGCAGCTCATTACAATAGAGAAAGTGCGCAAACCACCAGACCACCAGCATGTTTCTTTAAACAAGTTAATCTCAATTTTCTTAAACCTGTTCTTCAAACAAAATGCATTAAAGGAAAAATTAAAAATACTGTATGCAGCTTACAGTGACAGCAACTGTAAAAACAAAACAAAGCAAACAAAAAAAAATATATATATATATATATTTATATTAAATTATTTGTTATTATTATTTAAATGTTTTTATTTAAATGTAATATAATATATCAATATAAAAACAATACAATATAATGTACATTAAATAGAGTAATTAGAGTGGAATAGAACAAGATAGATAGATAGATGGATAGATGGATAGATGGATAGATAGATAGATAGACAGATAGATAGATAGACAGATAGATGTTATTTTGTGTTCTAATAAATAAGCTTATATAAAACCAAAATTTTAGCGTCCAGTTAAATTTTACAGTTCTTGATTCCAATTTTGATACAGCAAGAACTATTAGCCTAACAAATATAAAGTTCAAAAATAAATAAACCAAGCAATATACAAATAAACACAATAAAACAAAGATACAAATTAAACAATGTTCAGGTACAGAAATTGAATAATCAAATGTAAAATAACCCTGCAAAGTCTTCACCAAAAAAAATAAATAAATACAAATAAATAAAAAATAAATGTTGATTAATCATTGATAATTTCTCTTTCCTTTTTTCTGTTGATTTACATTAGTAACACCAACAGCAGCTGGTAAATTAGGCTGCTGTCACTTTAAGAGACAATGCACAGATCCAGTATAATGGCACACATAGGATTTATTTTCTTTCTGTCTATCTATCTATCTATCTATCTATCTATTGTCCTTCAATATCATGCACAGGTTGTTTAAATGACTTTTATGGTGCTTTCACCCCCTTTTTTTTGGAGCTCCACAGATGTGGTCACCTTGAGCTGTTGTTGTATGGAAAAGAGCTATGTGAAGATTCTTCAACATTTCTGAGCTACAAAACAAATTAAAAGTTTGTGTTTTGTGTCTCTTTCTCTCATAATCTCTCATAATTTTCAGTATCCAAAACTCGTGTTTTCCTCGTACAAACACATGCACACTAGCATGGTAATGTGCTGCTCTTACTGTAGTGTATTCTGTAGGGGTCCGCAGGAGCTGACGGGGTCTGATCTGGCTGCTCTGGTTTCTGTCACACCGGAAGCTTCTTGCTGTCAATCACGCAGCAGTTTGATATCC
The DNA here is from genome assembly GCF_001515625.1 of Sinocyclocheilus rhinocerous. Lineage (NCBI taxonomy): Eukaryota > Metazoa > Chordata > Actinopteri > Cypriniformes > Cyprinidae > Sinocyclocheilus > Sinocyclocheilus rhinocerous. The sequence goes on from NW_015632455.1 coordinate 978,641, forward strand.
TCTCTGTTGGTCTTGACGCTCTGCTCTTTCCAAAATCGCTCTCCTCTCGGCTTCAGCGTGGTTTAGTATTCTCTCAGCGTTTTTTTCCCGCATGGTTATGAGCGCTGAGAGATCCTGAGCATCATTCTCATAACCCTCATGAATAAAACTCTCACTCACTCTCAGCTGCTTCTGCTTCAGCACCCAGATCTTACAGAGGACCAGAACTGAGTATCGTACATAAGTAAACAATAGTGTCAATATAATTAAATATATTTAAAATAATTGATAGTATAGTAGTATGAGGCTACAACCTAAAAAATTTTGACAAAAATAAAGCGATCTTTAAATAAAGGAATTGTATTTATTTATTACTACTAAATCTTATGTAGTTTTATAAAAATGCCACTAAAATCAAATATATGCAGTATGTATGGCTTTAAATTATTTTATAAGACTACAGCATAACAAAATATGAAGAAATGAATAATGGTCTAAATACATTCTGAATGGATTTTTTTTTTCTCAAAATTATCATTTTAAATCTTGCATTTTTGCATTGCAGATCTTGCACATCTTGCAATCTTTGCATTGCAGAAGTATGGACCCTCAGACATTTATGGCAAAAAAGTCAAATATATAATATATATAATAAATTATATAAATATATAATATATATCAAATATAAAAAGTCATTTTAAGTATTTTAGCATAATGTTACATCATAAAATGTGAATAAAGTGTATAAGGTCTCAGTACTATGTGAATTTATTTATTTATATTTATATTTTTATTTATATTTCGTTATTTATTTATTTAAATCTTGCATATTTTTGTAATTGGTTTTGGTAGTCACACAACTCTTCTTTGGGAAATGTGACATTACAGACTTGAAATGCCGAAAATGCCACTAAAATCAAATATTTAATGCCTTTTTGCATAAGGCTGTAAAATTAAAAAGTTTTTTTCTTGGTTTATTAGGATATTACGCATCTTTTATTGGGGTCGGGGAAATGTGGCTTTTCAGACATTTAAGTGGCAAAAATGTCACTTAAATAAAATAAAGTGTTTTAGCATAAGGCTGCAACATAAAATCTGAAGAAATATAGTTCTTAAAACTTTGAATACAGAGTATTTGATTTAATTAATTGATTGATTTATAAAAATCGTGCATTGTTTTGTTCATAGTTTGGAGAATGTCACAACTTTTATTGAAGGAAATGTGTCTCTTCAAACATTAAATGCCAAAAATGTTTAGGAAAACCAAAATGCCACAGCCATCTTTTCTGTCGGTAACAATGTTCGTCACTCTCGTTTGTCTACGTGAACGTCCCTCCATTCTCACTTCTCCACAGGAAGCTTATTGTTTTGACGTTCCACGTCTTATTTACCGCATGGAGACGGAAGAGCTGTCAAAATGCGCCCCTGCACAAACATCTCCCACAGCGCGTCTGCTTTTCTGATAACAGACATGACAGCCTAATGGGGCTTCCCGCGTTCGGAGAGTATTTATTAACAGCCACCAGTCGCCCCGCGCTGCTCTCTCACCCCGGCCTTTCAGCGCTGAGAGTCGTTGGAGAGTCATCCATATGACGCCTGCAGATTGCCAGGAAAGACATTTGCCTTGAATTATGGAGAGGGATGCTGTGGTTGGGACCTCCCTTCAGCTCATTTATTCAACATGCACGCTGCCAGAGCCAAATTTACCGTCTCCGTTCAGTGCAGACGCCTCGCTTGGTGGCTGGAGAAGAAAGCGCGCAGACGTAATGCGCGAAACGCCATCCAAGCCTGTTAACACGGGCCGTGAGAGGGCCAAGTTCAGAAACGGCGGCTCTGCTAAGCTCTCATTAGTAGTGTGATCGAGGGG
>NW_015632455.1:980613-990932 GCF_001515625.1 Sinocyclocheilus rhinocerous
CGAGGGGGGGGGGGGTTTTTATCAGTATGTGTTCAGTTCAAAGCGAGCGCTAGTGGTCTGAGGGCGCAGAGGGGGAGAGCTGCACTTTTGTTGATGCCTGATGCTTAGAGTGAGTTCATGCTGCTCAAAAGTAGCAGTAAGAATCACAAATGACCGGAACCGAATGCTTATGTATGCTTATGTGCAAAATAATGTATTGATTTTGATATCGCTTTTTAATCAGACTGAAATCTCTGTGGGAATAAATATTTTGTCTGTGAACGTGGAGGCAAAACTAAATTAAAGGGAGGGTAAGAACAGGTAGAAATAGCTTTTTAACATAACAATTGCACGTTACCACTTTTTACAGTGGGAGGTAAACGCTTAACGTAAAACTTCATATTCAGTTTGATCTTTTAATATCAATGTCTTAATGCAAAAGCCAAGTTAAGTGTTAAAATATCCACTATGATTACGGGGCCATTGTGTTAGAAGTACAGTGTTTATGACAAGTGAAATGTGAGAGAAAATTGATTTTCCATGGTTGTTGTTTTAGAACATTAAGCCACGTTACGAGTTTTTCACGAAGGGGCTGTGTCCCGTACACCAACGACGTTAACCTAAATAAAGGTTTTAGTCATTTTTCGGTTACTGCTGTAGGTGATGCAATGACGGTTACTGGAATTAAGGTTACAGAAATAATCGCAGATGGAAACTGTTATGCATTTATTTTGTTAATTGCTCTTTTGTTGTTTTATACACAATAATTTGGTGCAGTTGGTTGTGAAGGTTTAAGTGAGAACTGCCTGTAAAAATGTTTTAAAAGTGTTTTTGTTTTTTTAGGAAAATCTGTATTGTTAATGCTCTACAAATCAAATATGTGACCCTGGAGCACAAAACCAGTCATAAGTGTCAATTTTTCGAAATTGAGATTTATACATCATCTGAAAGCTGAATAAATAAGATTTCCATTGATGTATGGTTTGTTAGGATAGGGCAATATTTGGCTGAGATACAATATCTGGAATCTGAGGGTGCAAAAAAAATCAAAATATTGAGAAAATCGCCTTTAAAGTTGTCCAAATGAAGTTCTTAATGCATATTACTAATCAAAACTGAAGTTTTGATATATTTAAAGTAGGAAATTTACAAAATATCTTCATGGAACATGATCTTTACTTAATATCCTAATGATTTTTGGCATAAAAGAAAAATCGATAATTCTGACCCATACAATGTATTTTTGACTATTGCTACAAATATACCCCAGCGACTTAAGACTGGTTTTGTGCTCCAGGGTCACAAATATGTCAATATGAATTATGTATATATGGTTCTGTTGTTTATTTGTGTTTTTCTCTTTTTTTCCTTATTTGAATATCACTTTAGTTTGCTACTAAAGTTTCACTCTTTTGTTTGCACTTTAGTTTATTTCATCCATTATTGAGGAGGTTCAGATCTTTTTGAGGGATCTTCACTGTGAATAATGAGCAGTGATGCAGTGTATCAGATGACTTTGTGTTGTCTTATCTCCTTATTTTCATTATACTCTCTGAAGCGTTGACCTCTGTTTCTTCTGTCTTCCAGATTGTTTGATAACTCCAACGAGGGCTTCAGGAACTGGGAGTTCATGACGGTTCATTGCTGGGGGGAGAGAGCGGAGGGCACGTGGACGCTGGAGATTTCAGACTCGCCGTCTCAGCTGCGTAACCCTGAGGTGTTGGGTAAGGAACGGAGGGATGAGGTTCAGACCAACATGAGCATCAGACAACATAAGTCAGTGTGCTGTGATGCCAGTCATGTCCAGTCTAAACACAGTATAATCCTAAAACATCTAACTCTATTCCCAAATTTGGAGCCTAATTCTAGTATTGTTTACACACCTGCTTTTTTTGCTCAAATATGAAGCTGAATTTGATTGCCCCTTCAGTACTAGTTTGCTTTCACTCTGTTTTATGTTGTTTCGTACGATTGTGCCGCATGTGAAATACTTTCACCCTTCCCAACTTGTTTAAAAAATAGTACTTTTTATTTTATTGTTATTATTATTTTTCATATTTTTATTTGATTAATTTATTTGATTATTATTTTCTATTTATTTTTTTATAATTATCTTGAATGAATGAATTAAAATTAATTCTATTTTATTTTATAATATATAAATTTTTTTATTTTGAGCCCCGCTGCAGATTAAAGTCGTCCTGTCCTCTGTCTCGTCAGGATCGATGTGATTCATTGCAATGCATAACAGAACTTTCTTTGTCCCTCCTAATGGCTTGGTCTCCTGCTCTTTCTTCTCTGTCAGGTAAGCTGAAGGAGTGGACACTAATCCTTCACGGCACGGCTGAGCACCCCTACCAATCCCAGGGTTCCCAGCACTCGCGCTCCAGGATGCTGGAGATTCCCACAGCAGGCAAGGAGCTGAAAAACTCAGATTCTGTGCCAGGAGCCCCTGAGCATGAAGAGGAGGAAGAGGAGGAATATAACGGTACTCGCAGTAATGCCTAGACAAGTTCAGAATTGTTTGTTTTTTAATCTTATGCTCACTAAGCCTGCATTTATTTGATCAAAAATGCAGTAAAAACAGTGAAATATTACTACAATTGTACAACTGTTTACTATTTGAATATATATGAAATAGAAATCTTTTGTAACTATGCAATTATCTTTACTGTTACTTTTGATCAATTTAATGCGTCCATCTAAAAATAAAAATGCTTATTTTATTAAAAACAAAATCAAAACCCCAAACTTTCGAATGGTAGTGTATATATAAAAATTCATTTTAAACTCTTTTAAAATGCAGTTAAATAAGGAAAAACATGCACAAGGGACAGGTGATGTATTCTGAACATTTTGTTTATTATTGGTCTAAAAAGGAAATTCATGTTAAAAATAAAAGCCAAACAAATATAAGCTTTAAACATTTTTAAATATATAACAGCTTAAAAAAAAAAAAAAATAACAGCTTTAAAAAACATATTTGCTACTGCATTAATACTGGAGCAAAATTGATTGCTTCAAAAAAGATTCAAAAACATTACTTATATTTAATAAATAGTATGATGATATTATTATGCATCATATATAAATATGATGGTACTTGTTGCTTGTTGATAGTGTGAGATTAATAATATCTTTAAACTGGCAACCATGTAAACGACTGAAACATAAACATACACAAGATATATGTTATTTTTCCACAAAAACGTGGAAATAATTTCTCTGCTTTAATGTGCTTTTGTCTTTTGTGATAAAATGAACGATTCCTAGTCCACAAAAGATCCTCTATATGAGATTTATTGTTCTAATAAACCTGGCATTGCATACTATGAATATTGTTGAATACTCTGTGGGGACTTGCTTCTTATGTTCCTCATTCGTAAGTCGCTTTGAATAAAAGCATCTGTTAAATGACCGAATGTAATATTATCTACTACATCTGTGGATGAGATTGCTGGAGCTGCTGGTTTGTGACTGTATTTCAGGTCCGTGTCATCCTGAATGTGGAGATCAGGGCTGCGACGGAGCAGACGCCGATCACTGCCTCAACTGCATTCACTTCAGTCTGGGCAGCCTCAAGACCGGCAGGTAAAGACATCACATAGAAAGACAGAAATTATATCTAAAGAGAGTGGAAATCGTAGGATTTGTAGGACATTGTAGGAACGCTCGTAGGATTATTGTAGTTAACTAAAACTAAAACTATAAAAAATAAAAAAAACATTTTCATTACTTGCAGTAAAATATTTTTGAAATTAAATTAAATTAATTTTGTTTAACTTGATGTACAAAAATAACTAAAACTGAAATAATAATAAATTAATACAAACTATATAGACGTATTTAAAAATGTTAAAACTGACAAAAAATTACAATAATAAAAAACTGAAAATATAAAAAACGAATTCAAAATTTTAATAAAAACTATTATAGTATCGAATAATAACACTGTTACCCTCTTAAAATTATTAAATATCTAAACTGCCTATTAAAATGATCTGAACTTACTTAAGTAAATGTCCCTAAACTAAATTGGGTAAAATAATAAGATACAATTAGTGTTTTTTTTTTTTGTTATAGTTGCCTAAAAAGTTACTTCAGACAAAATAAACTGAATTAAAATAAAATATTACAAAAACACTGACACTTATATTATTTCAGCTACTTGCCAAGATCATATTTCTTATTTTCATTTGTTTTGCTCATTTTTATCTATATAGTATTTTTATATATTTTTATTTTATTTTAATATGTACTATTTTTTTTATTTAATTCAAAAATATTTTTATTTTATATCTCATTTTTTATATATTTCATTTTATTTTATTTTGTATTTGTTTTTGGTTTTTTTTAAGATTTATTTTTGGCATTTTTGCCTTTATTGTGATAGGACAGATCAGATATGACAGGAAGCGAAGTGGGAAAGAAAGAGGGGGGGCGGGTTCGGCGCCGACATTTGTATTGTTTTTAATAGAATTCTATTTTATTTTGTTTCATTTTTAGAATTTTCAAGTATTTTTAATTTAATTAATTTATTTTATTTCATTTTGGAAATCGCTTTGGCTCTCAGGACTACACGTTGTAATTGTAGCTTTACTTTTAAGCATTATGTTTGGCACAGAAGGAACCAATAAAACATTTCACATATTACATTGGCTGTGTTCTTAAAGCCTAGTAATATAGCTTGCTTTCTACGCAGGCAGCTGATTTCTAAGTCCGCATCCTAATTAAAGTGAATTCTCATAAGCAGACCTAGATGGATATTTGCAATTATTTGCGTTCATGTACTTCCATCAGGTGTGTTGCTTTCTTGAATGAATTACATTTTTGTTTAATGCGAACCTTCTTTGAGCCCCGCTGCAGATTAAAGTCGTCCTGTCCTCTGTCTCGTCAGGATCGATGTGATTCATTGCAATGCATAACAGAACTTTCTTTGTCCCTCCTAATGGCTTGGTCTCCTGCTCTCTCTTCTCTGTCAGGTAAGCTGAAGGAGTGGACACTAATCCTTCACGGCACGGCTGAGCACCCCTACCAATCCCAGTGTTCCCAGCTCTCGCGCTCCAGGATGCTGGAGGTTCCCACAGCAGGCAAGGAGCTGAAAAACCCAGATTCTGTGCCAGGAGCCCCTGAGCATGAAGAGGAGGAAGAGGAGGAATATAATGGTACTCACAGTAATACCTAGACAAGTTCAAAAGTTTGGGGTCGGTGAGAATTTTTTTAATTTTTTAATCTTATGTTCACCAAAGCTGCATTTATTTGATCAAAAATACAGTAAAAACAGTGAAATATTATTATGATTTAAAATAGCCGTTCTCTATTGTAATATACTTTAAAATGTAATTTATTCCTGTGATCAAAGCTGAATTTTCAGCATCATTCCTCCAGTCTTCAGTGTCACATGATCTTCAGAAATCAGTCGAATATGCTGATTTGCTGCTCAAGAAACATTATCTTAATATCATCAATACTGAAAACAGTTTATGTTTTGCTATTTTTGAGTAAACATAATTTTTTCATGATTTATTGATAAATAGAAAGTTTAAAAACAGGATGTATTTGAAATAGAAATCATTATAAATGTCTTAAAAAATTACAATAATAAAAAACTGAAAATATAAAAAACGAATTCAAAATTTTAATAAAAACTATTATAGTATCGAATAATAACACTGTTACCCTCTTAAAATTATTAAATATCTAAACTGCCTATTAAAATGATCTGAACTTACTTAAGTAAATGTCCCTAAACTAAATTGGGTAAAATAATAAGATACAATTAGTGTTTTTTTTTTTTGTTATAGTTGCCTAAAAAGTTACTTCAGACAAAATAAACTGAATTAAAATAAAATATTACAAAAACACTGACACTTATATTATTTCAGCTACTTGCCAAGATCATATTTCTTATTTTCATTTAGTTTAACTTGAAAACTAAAACTCAAATAAAAATTAATAAAAACTATAGACATATTTAAAAAAAATGTATGTATACAAAAGAGAAAATGTATACAAATGACAGAATTACACAAAAAGTACTTTAAAGGGGTCATGAACTGAGATACCAAAATTCCCTTGATCTTTTCACATACAAGAGGTCATTGTATTATAAAAGTAAGAACTCGGTCCTTTGTGCACTTCGACACAGGATTTTCAAAAAGATTGAAACTAACTAAAAGACGATGCTGTGCCGAGTGTATTGGATCCGACAGTAATGTCACAACACACAAGTGTGAGTAACTGCTTTTATTACGTGGTCACTATTGCTTTGTCTCTTCTTACAGATCGTTTTATATGTATTTAGATACTTATGTGTTTTTGACCTAAATCACAGCAGCGTCCATCTATGAGGAATGTAGGCTGTCAAACATACACAACTGTTAGCCAATCACAGCAATCTGATGAGGGGGGTCAAAAACAGGACCGAAAATAGCCTATTACTTCTAAATTATGATGTTTTTTGATGTAAAAATCTTAATAACATTATAAGTGGACCTCAGAGAACAGTACAAAATAAAAAACAAAGGCAGTTCATGGCCCCTTTAAAATTCTAATTAAAAATATACAAACTAATCAGAATGAGAATCAGAAAGAGCTTTATTGCCAAGTATGTTTGCACATACAAGGAATTTGTTTTAGTGTCACTAAAAAGCTTTCCAGTACACGGAGACAACAACAACACACAGACAATAAAAAGTAAGATGAGAATTAAAAAAATACACATACATAAATATAAATATAAATAGACAAAAATAGAAAAATAAAATAAATTGTATGTACAGTTGTGCTGTAGATGATAGAATAGGAATAGAATGAGATGCAGGGATGTACTTGGATGTAGGTGGTAACAAATAAATGTAAGGTTATTGCACATATTCAAAATATTAAAGGGGTCATATGATGCGATTTCAAGTTTTCCTTTCTCTTTGGAGTGTTACAAGCTGATTGTGCATAGATAAGATCCCTGAAGTTGCAAAGACTAAAGTCTCAAAACCAAAGAGATATTCTTTATCAAAGTTAAGACTCTGCCACGCCCCCCTAAAACGGCTCGTTCTAACACACCCCACATATCTACCCCCACTATGTGGAAATATTTGCATAATCCCGCCGCAAATGTGCACGCAAAGAAAGAAGGCATATAAAACGGCGCCACTCAGAGACATGCAGAAACAAGCAGATTATTCATATAGCAGTCTCTTTGCGCTTTAATATTCACAGACACATATCATAACTACTTTCGATTTATCCATCCATCCGATTACGCGTTTTATGTGACATCCTCGTTATACTGTAAATTCCATGTTCACGACTGCAACGGGATTCTCTCTGCTTCACGGAAATCATACGGCCTTAAAGTCGGCATGAAACGGAAGTTGCGATTGTCTTTTCTTCTCTACTGTGACGTATATCCAAATGAAACGGCATCTGAAATGAGAGGGCTGGACTTGATTTTGTCCTTCGGGAATTGATTGGATCGTTGAAAGCTGGGGCGTTGCTAACAAAACGAAGGCAGATCTGAATGCCAGTTTGCAGTTAGTGGTGGGGGATTTCTCTCCACTGGATTCACAGCCGACACCCAAGCATGAATAAATGTTTCATTTATTAAGGATGACGACGACGACGATCAATGGCACAAAACATGTCTTTTCAATGTTTAGGGGTAACGTACTCCCTCATGACTGGTGTGTGTGCTATAAAGTGAAGAAGCATCAGCTTCAGCTTTCCCCCCCGTCGTTTATCCCAGAGTTTACCCCTCAGTCACTAGCTTCGCCCTTGCACCATAGCTCGTGACCGGAAGAGAAGATGAGTCGTTTTGAGGGGGAGGGGAGGTTAACGTTTTTGATTAAAGATTACGAGGGCACATGAATTAAAAAAAAAAAATGAAATAATGAAGTGCACGGATAAATTATTTATAATAAACACTACAGTATTCCATTAAAAAATAAGAATTTTCTATTTTGATTTCATGGTGACTTTAACTTATAACTTGTTATTAATGCGACACACCTTCATCTGCACAGAGGGATGGTGTCCGCGAATATGAGCGAAGATGTTGGATGTATTGCCTGCTTTTGTAGCCACTTTGCATCCACATTTTTTGCAAATTGGATCCGTCCTCAAGGATAACCCCGCGTTCGTTTTTTTAAAAATCCGAAGTATTCCCATACTGCAGATATTAACTTTTTTTCGGCGGGGATGGAGATGAGATATAATCTCTGTCTCTTGTCATTTTCTCCGCTGCACGTGCGTGTAAGCAGCCGAGTGAATGCAGAGTGAAGCAGCCGAGCGGAAATACGTTGCATGTGCGTTGGTGAGATTTTTTTTCATTCTTTTTTTTTTTTTTAAACCGTAGATATGCAAATGTTTTCGGTATGATAACCGTGCACGTTCAAACCGCGATAAACCGTCATACCGGTACATCGTTACAACCCTAGTTGAATTAAGTCTTTTTTGTGTTCCTCATTGTCAAACAGATTGATGCTGCTTTTCTTCTTGTCCCCCTCACAGGACGTGTGTAAGTCACTGTCCGCTGGGTTATTTTGAGGACGGAGAGGCCCGCAGATGTCGCCGCTGTCACCGAGGCTGTGAGAAGTGTGTGGCTCGTGGGCCGAACGAGTGCCGCTCCTGCCGGAGAGGGCTTTACTTCTACTCGAAGGAGAGCACCTGTGTGGAGACCTGTCCCGCCGGCTGCTTCCACGACGACGGTAAGTCTGACCAAGATGGGACGTCCACTGATACATTTCACTTATGAGTTTGAGCTGAAGTTTCTATACAACCATATAGAACCGTATGTATCTAGTAAATACCAAACCGAGGTCTGTCACTTTTAATAATAATTTAAAAGAAACGCAGTATATCGTCCATTTATTTACTTCTATTATATTTATTTCGATCATTATTTCTATTTATTTCTATTTAATTATTATTTTACTCATTTAAGGTGCCAAAGCAACTTATAAATGATGAACGTCATAAGCGATTTATCACCAAAGAGCCAACAGTACTTGAAGTACTGCAAAGTTTTATGATTAATTTCAGGCAAATGAACCAGTTAATTAAAATAAATGAATAAATTATGGATTTTGCTATCCTCGTACTACTAAGCTAATGATGTGGTACTCTGATAAGCATAAAAACACATAACACATAAACATTGTACTGTGTAAATGTTAAAGTAGTCATTTATGTTATTAAAATGTACATTATATATACATATACATATAAATATATAATTCATAATCTAAGTAATCACAAAATAAATTTGACTGTGAAAATAACCACAAAAGATTATTTAAAGCTATTTTTGTGTTAAATGAGAAAGTATCAAGTAGACATTACAAATTGTAGCTTTAGAAAGAAATGTTTTATTTGATTCAACATAAAATGTATTACTCATAAACATTTAGGCTACAACGACCTAACGTAAACTATGGAACATATAAGAATATAATTTAATAAAACATCTCAGTATTTTTTGTTCATACAATGAAAGTCATTGGTAACCAAAACTTTGTTACCAACAGTCTTCAAAATACCTTCTTTTATGTTCCACAAAAGAAAGGTTTGAAACATCATGAGGGTCAGTAAATGATGACAGAATTTAAATTTAATGTTTTTATTTTTAATTTGATTTTTTTTGTATGAAATGATACTCTAAATAAGAAGCTAAATCTGCCAGCAGGTGGCGGAAAGTGTCTTTATGAGTCATTCATTCATTCGATTCGTTCAAACGGCTGATTCATTCAGGAATGAAGTAAACGGCTCTCTATGAATGAGCCTTTGAATCATTGATTCACATGATTCGTTCAGAAACTAATCACCGCTGTGTTGCTCACAGAAGCACAACAGTTCTGCTATGGCTTTAAAGCTAATATATTCTCTGCAAAATTGAGCAAAAACACATTGTGTTTAAAATATAACACAATATCAACTTCTTATTTACTGAACTGTTGTATAAAATCACATTTAAACTCGTAATATTCGGGACAAAATCACCACTCGTGTAATACTGCTCTTTTTGCTCGTGTGATATCGCTTATCGTATGATTATAAATATGAGACAAAAACTCATACAGGGGCATTTTTTGCCTCGATATCTTTTATTTTAGGGCATAACTGCACTTATGAGCATCATATTTGTCAATAGTGAACTATATGAAATGTAAGATGACGTACAGGTCTGGGGGCGGGGCCAGTGCGTTAACTGTGTAAAAATATTTTAATCATGTTATTTTTTACATATATACATAGAGCGAGAGATAATTTAATAAAGTATTAATAAAATATTCACATAAAATATTTATTTACATACATGTTCCAAACCCACATTATTTTGTTTA